>NW_028301612.1:9393939-9696969 GCF_987345545.1 Pholcus phalangioides | reverse complement strand
ACGTAAGTAAGAATCAGATATTTCTCACCATTTCTAAAGATGTCATTACCTTCTCTGTATTTTTTTTCAGATCCAATTTAACACATCTTTATCAAAATTTTCCTTGCTCTCGCCTGAGTCAGCATAATCTGCTGCCAGCGCACTCAGCCGCTTGACTACGGCGATATCATCAATATTTGAAAAAGGGACAAATTTTCCCCATAGCACTGTGTAACTATGAAACTTACCTTAAGCTGGTATTCCAAAAGATTCCTAAAAAAAATAAATAATAATAATAATAAAAATTGACAAAAATGGGTCAGACGTAGCACTAGGGGGGGGACAAGATGATAGCCGAAGAGCCGTTATTCCGCATTGCTCCAGTAACCAATCATCAACATTCGTTGAAGACAGGCCGCACCCAACACCGTAGAAGACCTGAACTCCGTAGCGTTATGCAACTAACGCTATTCTGGAACGACGACAGTTCAGCTCAGCGACGAAGAAAAAACACGACCGTACACTCCGAAAACCACCACCAGACCACATACTCTCAACTTACCACGAAGGAAAATATTAATCTATATATTTTCTGTATACGTTTCGACGCATTTTACCTGACCTGACCTGACCTGAATAAAACGTTTTTTGGCGGTTCCGCGGCACGTTCACCGTTCTACCGCACTTAACAAGCGGGCCAATGGGGCGGCCTATAGCCGACGCATTTTAATTATTAATATTGTTTTTTGATAACTTATTACTTTAAAACAAAGTTAATTTACAATTTTTCTTCTCTCTATTTTCACTGATATTAAGAAAAAATGAATAAACAACATCTAACAACAACAAATTGTAAAAATTGGATGACTCAATATATATAGTACTGTATTTCAAAGCACATGGTACCATAAATGTAGAATAGATGGCGCGTTAAATGTAATAACCGGGTTTTACCGACCAAAATTTAAAGAGGCTGTCCCAAATATTTTGCACAGCTAATACATCTGCAACCATAGACTTTAGAAACATGCACACACTTTGGATTGCAAAAGGTTTTAATATAGCGTATACAGTTACTAATAGTTTCTTTAATTTTCCAAGCGGTCGTTGTACATATAAGAAAATAGAAAAAAGAACTTTTTTTTGCATAGATCAATGTGTGCTAAACCTTCTAATTAGTGAAATGTAAATGAGGATTTAAGAAATCATTAACGAAAAAAGCATATTTTTTAATGAAATATTAACGGAGATATTTGACTTTGAACTTCTCAGGACTTCGTCGCCAATAATTGACGGTATGGTTCACAACAAATTGCGAAAATTTACGTAAATTCAATTCCAAGTTGTAAAAATTCTGCGTGATTGTGAAATTTTTTATTTATTTATTGTGAACTAGCTGTTACCCGCTTCGTTTGCATGGATTTTGTAATTCGAAAATTACTCGGCAACATTTAGCGGATGAAACCCCACCTTTGGGGGATGAATTTTCAGAAATCCTGTCTTAGTCGGTGTGTACATTATAAAATAACCAAATACATTATTATTTTATCATGTGTATATATTGTTTACAATTTTTGTTAATTGCATTTTTAATTGGGTTGATATATTTTTTAAATATATGACATCCATATTTTTCTGGGCATCTTTTTCTCAGCCACCTCGTTGGGCATTTTGCCTGTTGTGACGTTGTATTTGTATAAATAATTAATACCTACATTAAAGCCTACATTGTATAATTAACCAAACTAGTCAAATTGCATATTTACAGCTTAAGCGTGGTGCCATGATTGCTCCATATAACTTTTGAAAATCGCCTTATAACCTCCATAGTGAGTATTCCCGTCATAAAATAAAACAACTGACTAAATTTCATATTTATATCTTCAGCGATGATTGCTCCACATAACCTTTGAACCTGCTTAGGGTTTGGGTTTTGAAAAAAATCCCTATTTAGTGAGTCTTTAGTGAGTGAGACAAAATAAAAATACTGACCGAATTTCATATCTTTCACTTCAGTCGTTTCGGCTCGGCGTGATTTCCCTACATAACATTGGAACCCCCACATCCCTTTATGACCCTCTTATGGGTCGAACTTCGAAGAACCCTTCTTAGTGGGTCTTTTACGTTGTAAAATGAACCTACTTACCGAATTTCGTGTTTATAGTTTCAGCGGTTTCGGTTCGGCGATGATGAATCAGTCAGTCAGTCAATGAATTGGTCAGAACATTTCATTTTATACGTATAGATACGAAAAATAAAATGGCTTAAATAATTTCATTTGTGTACAACCCGTAAAAATGGCAACTTTTTTAGACAATCAGAACTTGCCAATACAGTTGCATAAATATGTTGGATTCATACATTCAACTGTGTCGTGGGTCACGTTAGTGCTCTGGAACTGTCCCGTAGTTCATTCAAGTGATATGTAGATACGCGGTTCACTTTTGAGAAACCTCGGAATGGGAAGTGGGCCACTTACGTAATGTAAAAATGCACCGTGCGCTGCTTGCGTGATCTGGATCAGCTGGTGACTTGAGTGGTTGCATCTCATGGAACTTCACCGCACGGCTCTTTAATGCTCTAGAACTACGCCAAATGTCACTCAAGTGATCTGCAAATGTTAATACAGTAGAAGCACTCGATGGCGGACACCCATGGGACCAAATCGTTTGTCCGCTAACGGGGAGTGTCCGTTATTGGGGAGGTACGATGTACAGCAGAACTTGGTTTATACGACTTTTACATTTATGCGACATTCGGCTCCGCTCGTAATTGGTTCCTTGGTGCTATTGTGTATGAAAGTGATACACCGGGCGGTTATGCAAAATCATCAATAGTTTCAATAAAGAAAGTTTGATTAAATTTCATTACATTTATAACTTTTACCGGCAATTATGCATAAGTCCCAAATAAACTTTGAAATTCTGAGTATACATTCTGTTTCTATATTCAAAGAATATAGAAACAATTACAACCTTTCTTCACTTCATTAAACCAATTAATCATTTTTACCCGCACGTGCACTGCACATATTTGGCAATAAAAACTGAATTATAATTTAAAATAAGTGTGAAGAAGAGAGAGAGAGAGAGAGAGAGAAAAGTAAACGTTCATAACTACATTATGAGTTGTATTCGCTTTCTTCACACGTATCAACACGTGCAAACAAAACTAGCATTACCATTCGGAATCAGCATCCTCGACCATAATTATGTTCAGTTAATCAAGTTAATTAATTGACGGATTATCATAATTACCAATACGAGCTTAGAAATTATACATAATCACCTTACTTACTTACTTACTTACTTACCGAAACGGCGACCCAGTCCATATTCCGAAGAATTTCTAACCGATAGGGCACCACCGCGATAAAAAACATAGTATGACAGAGGCAGGAAGAGTCAAGATGATGTGAATAACCAAAGTGTCGAAAAATACAGTACAGTTAAAAGCAAGGGCTGCAGGGAAATAAAATGTGCATTGGTTACAAAATTGGTTATGCATGAAACTGGCACTACTGAACATCTGGCACTACTGGAAAGAGGAAAACAAAGTGCGTGCGCATAAAAACTGCATTGAGAAAAGATGCAATTGTGTACCTGCGGAAGGAATAGAAAATTAGCGGCTAGGGGAAGAGTTCACATGCAGGTCCGTTGCATTTCAAATATCTAACAATACACAATTTCATGAATATGACGTATTCGTATTGTTGAATCCGACAAGTTCTCGATTTATGCACAAAAAATTTGCAAATTAGAATTTGGGAAAAAAAAAAATTGTTTCCTTGATTTTACTGCCCGTTATCGGGAGTGTCCACGGGATCAGAAAAGTGTCCGCTAACGGGGGGGAACTGTCCGTTAAGGGAGGTCCCACTGTATTTATCACGAAACATTAGAACATTACGTAATTACGAAAATAATAATAAAGCGGGAAAAACTACACCCCAAGAATCATCAAGCGGGCAGTAAAAACAAAACCAAAAAATAACGAAGAAAATAATATTCCTGATATGAAGAATATTGGCAACAAGAAGAAAATCCGTATTGAAATTAAAAATCCATGGTGGGGGGAAAAAAGGAAAAAAAAAGGATAATAATAATAATAAAAAAAGAGGAATCAATGTTCCTTTAATTGCATTAGGATGGGAAACCGATTTCCACCAGAAGGAGTGAAAATGTGAGCGAGAGCAAAAATGATTACTGTATGACGCGGGAAAAATCTACAAGGTTAATGAATGCTTAATGATACTTTTCAGAGCCATTCAGCCGAACGTCGATGTCTTTCAATCCATGAATTACACATTAAATTACATTAACATCATCTCTCTCTCTCTCATTCCTCCCCTTTTTTTTCTATACGTCGTCATTTAAGAAGAGCTTATATATTTCAAATTGAAATCGAGTAATGGAATATACACGTGTTTTCTTGTTTTTATTTTATTTCTCTCATTAAAACGCTGTATATTGGGATTTTGCAAAATAAAAATGAATTTTCTTGATTTGAAATGGACTAAAATAAGTGATTAAAAACCCAATTAAATCCCGTATAAAATATATATTTACGTATTTTTCCCCTCCTCCAAAAATAAGTTTCTTATTTGATTGCTTGAGTGTTATTGCGTGTGTTATTTGATATTAGTATGAATTCATTTAAGTTTTCTACGAGAAATTTCGGAATTTTTTTTATACTAAGTTGCGAAATTATTCATGGTACGAGTGCTTATTCATGCATTGATATTTATAATCTGTGTTTACCGAAATATTTCTTCATATAAATGAAAGTAATGGACTATATACTCGTATCGTTAATCGTATATTACGCATGAAGCACCGTTATAAAATTTGTTTGAGCGTGAAATATAAAATTCATGTATATGTTGCGTGAGATTCGCAAAATTTATAGATGCCACTTATTACGTCATATCTTTATATATTATGTATATATATTACAGGAAATGTGATAAATGCAGTTATTATACTTAATAGCCGGTTGTTATTCATACCAAGCATTTTGGTAAGTTTGATAAATTTCCCCTAAATTTATCATTTTACGAGCATTATGCATAGTCACTAAGCTCGTTGGTGAACCTGATAAATTCCCCTAAATTAATCAATTTTACCGGCGACTATGCATTGCCAATTTTCAAGCGTCGCGTCGTTGGCAGGCAAAATAAATTCTAGACTATATGATAAATTATACATAACAATTCATACATGTATTTTAACATTATATCCAGGTATATCCCTGCAATAGTGTATTATGCATAATCACTGGGAAAGGCGATGAATTTCAGGTATTTATCAAATTTAACAATGGCGTTTGGTTATTATGCATGTTCGCCGGTAAAAGTGATAAATTTATCAAACTTAACAAGACGATAGGTAAGTATGCATAATAACGGATTTATCACAATAACCGTAACATATACAGGGTGTCCTGTAAGTGCTAACGCAAGCTTTGTCTCTTCAATCGTCCGTCGTAGAAGTATGACTACAATTTTGAAAATGCTCTAAATGCCCCAAAAATAACAGGTGCCTCAATTTTTGTGTTACGTCAGCAAGGTGCTTAAAGTTTGCCAACTCTCTGCTGAGAGATTTGTTCAATTAGGATTTTGTATGTATTGTGTGCACGTACATATACACCCATATTATGGATTTTTAAAGTTTCTCCGGACTTTTTGTACACCCTTTATATACAGTATAAATATCTGATAGATTTGTATATAGCTCGTATACACATTAAATTCATTTGTAAATATTTGTATAAGAAATGGGCTTCGTATAATTTTAGTTCTTTTTGAGCACACGCCCTTCCCAAATGGGAAGAATGATGGGCATTCAGCCCGGCTCAAACATAAGTAGAAAGCGCTGCCCGGCATTAAATCTACCCAATTTTTATATAAATGTATCAGCCTATACATCGTACACATACTAATTTATATTAATGTATCGCAATTAGTAAACTTTAATTGTCGGTCACCGATGATTAAGAATCGTGTATGCTCTTATAATATTAAATAGTATTACTATATTTTAATTGTTAATAATTCGAATAATAAGATTCTAAAAAAAAATTTCCGAAAATTACAAATTAGGCAATTACATGAAAAATGTGGAAATATTTTTCCATATTAACACTGTATAATATTGATAATGTTGCTTCAGTATATATTGCAATCTCTAATGCTTTCATCATCAAAAAATGATTAGAAAAGTGTATTAATTCAAAATCTTCGAAAAATAAAATAATTTTCAATACAAGTGTTGACCGTATTTTTGTTTGTGTAAATAAAAATTGCAAATAAAGTAATTATATGTATGTTCTCTATATTATTCATGTTTCCATTAACCAAAAGCAGGGTAATGCACTTTAGTTTTTCACACATTTACACTGTGATACAAAATGAAGTCGAATTTTCTCATTCAATTATTACATTTGCTTACCATCACGAAGTTCTGGAAATATAGATCCGGGCATGAGATTTCTATTACGAACATGTTTTAAAGTACCGTAAACCGGGATAATTTTAGGAAGGGGACTATTTTTCACCTTCGAATTTCCAAACAATGCCTCGAGTTTAATTGGTTTGCCACTACCGGTAAAATGCATTGCATTGACTGGAAATTTGAACGCCGGAAATAATTCGCTGTCCCAAAGTTAGCCCGGTTTACGGTACAGCAAAACACATGAATGATTAAAAAAAAATGTTATGTTCATTTTTAGGGCATGCTACTTGGATCGTATTCGAAGATTGATTTGACTTGAAAACCGTACACACCCTATAGTTTATATTATCATAAAAATTTCCAAACCGTTTTAAATATTGACTGAGAATTAGTATTCATTTAACGCTACAGTGCATATTGCATACCGTTGCTGATAGGAAACATCTACATCAAATGTTCTTTTCATGTCACCGATGGGCAACTTCATGTCTGAGACATTCGTTATTCAGAGAGATAGATGGCTTTTTTCTCAGCCCAAGATATCAAAGAAACATTTTATTTTCTGGATATTATGCCGAGGTGAACTCAGAAAGAAGTCATCTTGTCTCCGCCGAAACACGAACCCAGGCCCTCTTGCATACCGGGCAAGCATGCTACCATCTATACCACTGGAGACACGACCCCGCCTTCCTTATTTCACGCACTGTGGCGTGAGGCACTGAAGTAGAGACATTAGTAGCCTCTTTTAACTTCAGGAATTGGCCCCCAGGTGGAGACAAGACGACTTTTCTTTTCGAGTTCACCTCGGCATAATATCCAGAAAATAAACTGTTTCTTTGTGATTCGTTATTCAATTTCTTTATTTTGTAATTCCTCAAATACTACCATAATTTCTATATGAAGAATTAGACCTGGGCTTTCCCGGTTATTTTGGATAGTTGCTTTTATTCCCGTTTAAATCCCTCAATAAAATTCTGTTTCTCGAATCACTCTAAGTAGGAAAACTACAACTATACTACTAAGTAAGAACTACTACTACTAAGCCGTACGCTTAAGTTGTCTTCTTGACGCCATATCTATTCCCAAATATAAATATTGGTACCTGAGTAGGGAGGGGGTTCGAAATTAGGCAAAATTTGAGATTTTAAACTCAAAAAGTTACAGTTAAACATTCCTTCGTTACAGTTGGAAGATGCCGTAATGACTTGATCTTCCGTTTTCTTCAATGTTTGTCAACGAAAATTGCAGGGATAGAAAAGTTTCAATTATAAAGATGTTCGTATTTGGTTCGATACTTAAACGTTTATTATCATTACAATTAGTAATTCCACCGTATCACATCGGATTTTACTTCCCGTTAGTATTGATTCTGAAGAGCTAAGCTTCGTTTTCTTCCCCGACAGTGTACACACTGAAATCTAAATGCGTTAAAAAATAAGTATGTAAAAGGTGACCTGCAAGTCCTAGTTCGGCTCTTGTCTCGTTAAACGTTTCCCGCAGAAGTATGGTTCTCATTTAAAAAGTGATCAAAATGTGTTCAAAAATCACTCTGTACCAGTTCTAAGAGTTAAAAAACACAGTGTGCCATGAAAAAAAAAAATCAGAATTTTCTTACGAAAAGCTTCCGGTTAGAAAGTTGTATATCCCTGTCTGTCTTGAGACCAACAAAAATATTCCATATTTCTGAGGAGTGCAATGTTCGCTGAGATATTTGAATTCAAAAAAGGAGAAAATATGTTTAAAAAAATAAATTAGCATAAATGAGGGAAAGTAGCATTGTCCGTCCGTTAGCTGTTCTTTCCCAACTTTTCTCCGTTTTTTAATTCAAATATTTCAGCGAAATGTGCACTTGAAAACATTTTTTTTCCTGTTGGCCTCAGGAGAGATAGGACAACAACAAGTCAATTCGATTTACGAGTTGGTTAGGTTTATTGAAAGCTAACTGGGTTGGAAGACGGGGACTGTATGAAAATTTAATTTTTTATTTTATGATACACTGTATTTTCGTGCTCGAATTTGGTACAGTTAGGTTCTTTTACACATTTTGAGATTTTTTTTTAAAAATTAGGACTATACCGTTACGACGAATGGTTGATGAGATAAACACGGAACTATGACTTACGGGACACCCCTGCATATTTATTTAACATACATACTTGCCGTTTTTCTCAGTTTAGGCGCTACAGAATGAGTACAAAAGCATAAAAGGAATTTGTGAGTTTAACGTAAGCGATATATGCTCTCAGGATGATATTTAACATTCAAATAAATATTTACTTGCATCCTACAAACAAATATCAGTTAGGAAATTTTTGCTAAATACACACATCAAATTCTGAATAAATGAAGGGAAAACTATACAGCTAGGACTAAACTGCGCACTAAACAGGCTGAACTGTGCATTATAGAGCTTCATAATGGTGTGTTTAAAACCTAAGCACCATACCGGATAGACTAAGAAAATACGATAATTTCTCAAATGCATAACTGCTGTGATCGAATTCACTCACGTCTTTTTACTTCGAATAAAATGCCATTTTCATTGAAATATTCTCAAATGACGGATAAACGACACACAAAAAAAGACGAAAAGCTCAGCATATTAATACTTCGTACACATTATCTGGGATCATTACTCGTCTTGTCGATCGGAGAATCATTAAGTGATTCATACCTCCTAAAGCGCGTTGAATTCCCCCCTGAAATCGAACTTTCAAATCAATAAGAATACGTTATATGACACGCAAGCGAATGGGTTTCTCTCTCTCTCTCTCTCTCTCTCACCTTCTCACAGTTTCCTCCGAATGCTTAACGTGAAAGTGAGAACTTATAGATTCGTCATTCATTATGGAGAAACAGTAGTAGCCTAATCTGAATCTAAACTCTCTCTCTCTCTGCCTCTTTTACTGCAGACAAATCCCACCTACCAAGCATTTCGCTACATTCGGCGGTTCCTGGGGAACTGTCAGCAACTTTGATCATTAATAAGGCAAGCGGTGATGCATATCTTAGTAAATTGAACCTAACAGACAGAGAAACGAATGGTTTAATGATGCAAATTAGTGAACAATGAACAGATGCCAAAGTCACGAAAATACATATGTATACGTTTGCTGTTACTGCAACATTCGAAAACTACGTTTATGAGAGAAGAACAGAGAGCGAGAGAGAGAGATGGGAAAACACTCCCTTCCGACTCTGCGCAATGTTTCTTCTACTAATTTATGCACATGTGCGTGAGAGACGTATAGAGAGAGAGAATCATGGAAAAAAAAATAAAGTCAGATTAAAATTTTAAAGTTCAGCATTTTTTCTTTCTAAAGCGAAACTCCAGTATTATTCACCTAAGGTTTTGGATACCGTCCCAACCTAATATGAGGCCCCCCCAATAAAGAAGAGCGGACGTTTCCGTCATCGTAGACCTCTTCTTCTTGCACTGGCCTCATCAGCTGTTCCATTTAAGAAGTCTTTTCACAAAAGCAGATGGCCTACAACGGTATAAGTGTTCAATAACTACGCGACTTTACACCTACTACTATCCACTTTACGACCAAGGACGTAATATTGCGTATAAACGCCTTTGGAATAAAGTCAAACAAGCTTTCTCTGTTTTCTTGCGTCTCTTATCGCCGTCAGGCTTTGTTGTAACCCTACGAAGTTTTACTTTTTAATTTCCTTTTTCTTCTGTACAATTACTGGTGACTTTTCCCCCACATACGATATATCCTTCTAATATATACGTAGAAGAGTAAACGGGAACTGGTTGGGTAAAAAGAGAAATCTACTTTGTATAACTATACTCTCTTATCTGCACTTATGTATTATACTGTTTTTCTTTTTCATTTGTTTTTTTTCCCCCTTCAAGTTCTTTACCTCTTTTTAACGTACGGTTAAGTGAGAACGAGGTTACCAAATTTTTCGCCCATTCGTCAAATAGAAATCATCCGAATTTCTCGAAGCTTGCAAGCGAAGCGGTTATAACAAGAAGTTTCGACAGCTCTCTGATGCGAATATAAATACAGTTATAGTTTGGAAAAAAAAAGTGGCAGCACTAACAATTCACGAAGAACATCAAATACGCACTCGGACTGGTAAGTATGCATGCATAATTTCGGCACAACTCATTCTGTAGTAAATTGACCGTGGCGATAGACCGGAGTTGTGTCGCCAAAATATCTTTTTTTCCTCTAAAATATTTTTACTCTCATTTCTACAGCATTTCGTATTCGAAAGATAATATATTGTATGGCAATTAGTCTCTTTTGAAATAATCCAAATTTCTCTATGTCAAACGACGTCGAAAAATGTATGTCATTTCTACGTCGAACGATATCGGTAACGACGTCGAACAGTATCAAAATCTCTACGTCGCTCTATATCGGTAACGACGTCGAACCGTATCAAAATCTCTACGTCGCTCTATATCGGTAACGACGTCGAACAGTATCAAAATCTCTACGTCGCTCTATATCGGTAACGACGTCGAACCGTATAAAATCTCTACGTCGAACGATATCGGTAACGACGTCGAACAGTATCAAAATCTCTACGTCGCTCTATATCGGTAACGACGTCGAACCGTATAAAATCTCTACGTCGAACGATATCGGTAACGACGTCGAACCGTATCAAAATCTCTACGTCGCTCTATATCGGTAACGACGTCGAACCGTATAAAATCTCTACGTCGAACGATATCGGTAACGACGTCGAACAGTATCAAAATCTCTACGTCGCTCTATATCGGTAACGACGTCGAACCGTATAAAATCTCTACGTCGAACGATATCGGTAACGACGTCGAACAGTATCAAAATCTCTACGTCGCTCTATATCGGTAACGACGTCGAACCGTATAAAATCTCTACGTCGAACGATATCGGTAACGACGTCGAACCGTATCAAAATCTCTACGTCGCTCTATATCGGTAACGACGTCGAACCGTATAAAATCTCTACGTCGAACGATATCGGTAACGACGTCGAACAGTATCAAAATCTCTACGTCGCTCTATATCGGTAACGACGTCGAACGATATCGGTAACGACGTCGAACAGTATCAAAATCTCTACGTCGAACGATATCGGTAACGACGTCGAACAGCATCAAAATCTCTACGTCGAACAGTACCAAAATCTCTACGTCGCTCTATATCGGTAACGACGTCGAACAGTATCAAAATCCCTACGTCACTCTATATCGGTATCCAATGCACTTGAACTGTTTTTCATAATTTCTTTGAGAACAACACCTTGGGACCCTTTCCTTGCACGGCGATTGGTAAGTATTCATAATAACCGATATATTTACCGTAACATATAAACTGCAGTAGGTATGAAACTTATAGATATCACGTTTCATACATATCCAAAGTATAAATTTGGCTGTATTAAAAAAATTAAAATTAAATTTATCCGAGAAATATATGAACATACGACAAGCAATATATTTTTACCTGTGTAATTCTTATATTCCTTTTTGTTTCCCTTATGAATTCAAACAATAGATAAAAGTATCACAAAAGAAATTCGAGAACTCTAAGAAACAAAGGCTCGATCAAATAAAAAGGAAGAAGTAGAAGAAATATATCAAAGTAGCTGAGAGAAATATTGAAATTTGAAATTTATTTGAGCCGAATTCGCTACCAGGAAAACATATACGTACATTTCAGTTTGTGAATTCATTTCTGAAATCCGAATTCTTCTTCTTTCTTAGAATAATAAACATTCGTCGAGAATTCGAGCAGAGATAAAAGTTATACAAAACGGGAGAAGAAACAGGCAAAATTCGCTGTTTAGATGCATAATTTATGTGTTCGTTCCTTACGTCCTCTTCTTCCTCCTACTTTTCAATCGCATGCATAAACGATACGTCTCATGATTATGTAGAAGCTATCACAAATAGATATAGTTCGTAGGGAACAGACAGGACTGTATGTGTTGTCGGGAACATACTTGGGGCGATAGAAATATAAATCGACAGGAACCTGCAAAATATATATATATGTATATACCGTACGAGAAGGGGGGGGGGGTAATAAGGAAAAATATTCTAGAAAGAGTCTCCAAATTTAACGTTTTCGAAATCTTTGATTCTGCATTCGATTGATTTTCTACGAGTATCTGTCTCTCTCTAACGATGCTTTTGTTGCGCTCTCATTTCAATACGTTATGAAATTTATAATATACCTTTAAGTTCTTTCGACTGAGTATTAGGTGTGAAGACGTGAAAAGGCGACGAGAGGTGCAGGAAAGAAATACGCAATGTATTTCGTAGGAATTGAGTGCGGTGCTATGCATAGCACAGTGTGGGTGATGTGACGTTACGCGTTGAAATAGAAAATCTCTATACAGGGTGAACGTGGCCTGTTCTGCCAAACGAAAGGGGATGATAGACGATCTTAACTTTCTTAGGTTGTTGCAATGTAGCATACACCTAAGGTGTTCGGGTCAAAAATGGCCCACGGTGCACTTTTCAATGTTATTGAATTATGGTCACATTGTATCAATGTTATTGCCGTAACTGTTTATTTAACTATCATTTATATGCCTTTTTCTGTATTTGTATATCATTTAACGTTGTCTTACAGGTGAGTTTTCGTAACCATAAGGAAGTATGTATTTGTGAAATAAAAATGCAGTAATTCTTTCACTGCTGAAAATCACACTGTAAACTTTCAAATACAATACAATGTAGGATGTATTTTTCCTATATTTCTGCATATATTTATATTTACATTCAACGGATAGAACAATATTATCAAAAGAAAAAAAGAAAAATTACGAAATCGTGACAAAATATTTCTTACATTTGGGTGTTTGACAGTCAATGATAGGACGTAATAGAACATTTTTTCATTCTTTAGCCATTAAGTTGTTCCATTCATATACAGTTGTTACCCACTTGGATGAAATGTTTCTTACAAATGAACTGTCACATTTGAAGCACAGTTTTGGTCAGTCTGTGGGCACAAGCTGCATCTTCCCCCTTTTGCTAGTAATTGCTACACTTCCAGATGCTTCAGAACGGGGTTCGGGTTGTCCTGAGTTTTGAATACTCACCACCGGTTGTCGGGCAGCCCTTGCTCTTGTCAAAAGTTTCCTTCAATGTGTTGGGTAACCAAAGTCATGCCCAGTTTCAAAATGAAGATTCCCCTTTTATGAAATGAGTTCATTTTCCATTCTGGATTGACCTTGATGAATAGTACGTATTAATTCTACGCGGAAATGTCTAGGATGTTGGAGAAAACTACGATGGGCCATCTGTTTGTCTTCCTGCGACAGGAATAGTGAGAGGCAAGTTTATCTAAAGTGTCTGCTCCTCCTTTGGTGTTGTTATAATCCAGAATAATTTAAAGTATCATTGTTTATGTATCTGCTACATTTCTATCACGATGAAGCGTACTCTGGAGTACTATGCACTTGCCTCTTTTCCGAATGTACGATACAAGAGCCGTATCCTATGTAAATACAAATGTTGAAGTGTACTTTGGAGTCCTTTTTGCAAGTAATTGCGGAGGAATTGTTGGCTTGTAATTTCTGATTGTTCCAATCATTGCGGTTTTTCTTCCGAAGAAGCTGCCCAAGTTCATACGACGTGAAAAAGTGTTGTTGCGACATGAAAAGTTATTGTTGGAGAAAAAAACAACATAAATGCAGAGTATTCGTCATCAATAGTAGAAGTGGCGTATCTCGTAGGCCCTGGAGGCATATTCACAACATTTTCTGCCCCACGCCTTCCACATGAGGCTTGTGGTTCTGATTTTCATACAGTTTTACCATCTTTGCTAAGTAGAGTCGTCGTCTGACTCCTTGACTGGTCAAATTCGTCATCTGTGTCATCATCGGATGATAGTTCATTTTCAGAGACGAGATCGTCGATTTCTGCAACAACTTCTTCCGACAATGCAAGTAACAATTGTCCAATGCATTTACCAGCAGGTCCATGATTAGCCATATCGCAGAGTTTGGAGATTCGTAACAAAACACGTAAGAAATAAATTGTGAAAACTACAACGTCCACACTCTAGGAAAGGGGGAAAATAAATGCGGGAAGCCAAATCTGGTAACAGAAACTAGCAAATGCTGAGAACAGTACACCACCTATCATCGTCATTTATCGCGTCAACAGAGAAAGAAACACATACCGGAAAAGAATGTGAGCATTAATTTGTTGTCACAGCTAAAATAATTGAATAATATATTGGAAATTGCAGTTATCATCTTCCTATGCACTGAAAATTCTGCACGGGTCAAAAATGACCCGAACGACTTATGTGTAACTATTTTTACTGTAAAAAAGCTACCATTTCAAAAAACAAATTACACATAGCTGAATATTCACTATGACAAAGGAAACAAAGTCACAAAATATTTTTTAAAAATTCCAAAAAATATAGAAGATCTACACGAAATAAAATTGAAATGGGTCAAAAAAGACCCGAACACCCTAGGAAGGTTAAGTTTGGACATGAAACAGCTTACCTTACGCCTTTTATAGATTTTGGCGACAATTCGATGTTTCACTTCTCCAATCTCTCAGCTCTTGTAGCTCGTCATTAGGTACGGTATCCTGTAGATAGAGGTTGTGTCACCTTATAGGAAATTTTGTGCAAAAATCAAATTTTCGCCCAAAATTGTAACCACCAATTCTGAATTTTCGTCGAATACTTACTTCGCTGATTTCAGTGATGTATTGCAAACAGAAGAATAAATATCGCCAGAACCAGACCACGATATGGTTTATTGTGGTTTCGTTCAAAAGCTGCTGCAATGGACACGTTTTTTTTTTGATAAATTTGACCGATTGTAGCCAGAAGGATATTAGAGGAATTGGCGATTAAAAATATTGGTGACAATTCGATTTTGAACTTTGCTAGCGATTGTAGCCCACCATTAGATCCAGATATTTCGATGAAATTCGTGTCACCTCATGGGACGTTTCTTTGCCCTTTCCAAACATGTGATTAGTTTGTATGGAGGTCTTTCAGAAGCTTCACAAATTGGGGTTTTTCAGACTTGATGCATTTTTCTTCCATAATCGATTATTTTCCATAACTCAAAAACGATTCGAGGTAGGACAGGGTTGGTAGGGTGTTTAATGTTCCAACTGCACTCGTCAACGCCCCACCCCGTTTTCGTGGGGCAGAACAGGTCACGTTCACCCTGTATAAGAATTAAGATTAGGCATTCTATTTAGCTCGCTGTCGCAGTTTCAGTTTCATCCGCTGCCTTGATGACAGAAAACTGAATCAACTGTGATCGTTGACCGTTGACCAAGGGCGGCTGGTGATTAGGTTTTTTTTGTCGTCAATAAAAATCGTCAATAGTTAGGCTTACTGCAAATATGTGTTGTCCTCGATTGGTTAGCTGAATTTTTCTTTTAATGTGTAAAGATGTCATAAAATATTAAATTATGATTCAAGCAGTGTGCACTAAATGGACGTCAAACTTTTGAGGAGCCACAGACTACTACTTCACCAAACACCAACTCTGGCCATATCGCTATATTGCAATTTACTGCCATTAGTGAGATGGGCTGGAAGCGAAGGCTCTGTCTATCGGTGGTCACCTCGAGTTCATTAGGGAAAATATCTTATCGATATCCTCCCTTGGGTTCGAACCCGGGACCCTGACAACAACCTTAACGATGGTAGACGAGCATCTCACCACCATGCCACTCGGGCACAGAAGCCACAGACTGTCCGTACCTATAAGAGATTCGAGTTACTCCTCTAGGATTTTGTTTAGCAATGACTGAGGCTTTGCAATCGCTACTGGATTGTGCATCAGGAAAAATATCTTATGAATATTTCCCCCCGGGTCTGGACCTGCTACTGTGACGGCAACCTTCACGGTGGTAGACAAACATACTACGACCACGCCACTCTGGCTTTATTTACTAGCTGGGAAATAGAAAAAATATATATGTATCAGTTTATGAAGGAATGGGGCCCAGGGTAAAATTTTATGTCAAAATTGCTCGTTCTTTTCCCATGTTGCTCATGTAAAAAACTCCATGTTGCTCATGTAAAAAAAAATATATAAGAGGTTTTTTACTGGTGCGGCTTATACACTGGAGCGTTGTCCCTGATACGGCCCGCGACACTGCAGCTGACCATTATTTGGACCCTTGAACAGTGAGAATTTGGCCACCCTCGCTCTATATTATGGTATTACTTTCATAAAAATGGTAAATAATCAACGGAAATATTCAAAAAAAAATCATGATAAATTTCAAGATACCAATTCTTTGCTGTTACTTCAAGCAAACAGTGTCTGTATACAATATAAGGTATTGAAAAAAAGGGGGGGGGGTTATTTCTTCTGGAGATTCAGGAAGCTTTATCATTAAGAAGGTTAGCTTGAATTTCTTCGAGGAAACTCTTTGTTTTCAACACTCTCTCTCACGCGGTCTTTCGTTTTTCTTATATTTATTACTGTCTTCATCAGCTCGAGGGAAAATGGGCACTGCCGCTGAAGTTTCATTTCAGCGTGAGTTCTATTTAATTTAATTGGCGACCAAACACACTTTTTCCATTAGGTAATTGAAAACCACTTGAATTTTATTTTCCTTTTGAAATCGGGGGAAAAAAATTATCGTCTCTATTTTTCTAGTCTTTTATGTGATTTCTTAAATTCTTTGATTGGATTGAACTATTTCTTCTTTGAATGTTTGGTTTCCCGTTTCTTTATATGTGTACATATATTTCTAAAATCACACCATGTATATCTTATAAGATCTAAAAAAATGATTTTAAAAATTCATTCAATTATATTAATAGATTTATATAAAAGAAACCTCTATTGTATTTGTCTGTGAAAAATTATATACCATTGTTTTTTATTGATACCCATAGCGTACAATACACATGCTCAACACATTTAAGGAACTTATAGAGATTCTTTTAACGATATTTGATTATCAATGAATTGTCCCCGAAAAGTACTCTGCTAATGATCTATTTTTCTGCCTTTGTATCTGCGTGGGATTCCCGCAACATTGGAATTATAATGCATTTCATCTGGAAATATTGAGATAAAAATAAAATTGAATCGTTTTCAATAAATGCAATTTTTATATTTTTCAGGAATATATTATTTAGAACGAATTCAAACTCGTACGTAAATATGAGATTTTTTTCAAGAATTATTTATTCAATAATAACTTCAAAAGACTGTAATCCAATGAATTCTTAGCCTCTGATTCTTGCGTAGGCAGTTACGAGTCATTGCTTTTATGCATCTATTGATAATTTCAATAACATAAGTAGATCCAGTTATACATGGAGAGAAATGAAAATAAAACAGGGACAACAAAATAAATAAATGAAAATAAATAAGATTGAAAATGAACATAAACTAATCAAATAAATACGCATAAACAAGGCAGTACTTGAAATGCGTATTAAAAACTCATGAACATTTCAAAACGATTGAAAATCTATACGTATAAAATTGGTTTTCTGTATGTCTGTCTGTGTGTGTTCTCTATACTAATTTTGCATGCATACTAAACAGGATCCGAATTGAACGATGGACTACTTAAACAGTTCATCAGAGCCTGGAAAATGCCCGAAATAGGCGAAAAACTGTTGGGCTTTCCCGGGCCTCAACAAGCTTTCCCGCGCCTCAACGATGATATTTTTGAATGTTTGCTTTCGTTACTGTTGTTCCCAAACCACACGTTTCAGACATGGTTATCCCTCCTTTACAATGGTTTGTCACTTTCCTTATGCTCCCAATTAATGGAGAAAACCAGAGTATTATAAGCTAGTTAGACATAATAATATTATGGCTACTAGCTATAATACCCAGGTTTTCTAATTATCGGTTTATAACCCTATAATTATAGGTTTTATATAAATTCTTCGTATAATTAGGTATAAAACTCTTTTCTGTGTGTGTGTGTGCGCGCTTGCTCGTGTACACTCTATACAAATCTGCAATTTTAGACCGATCTTTACCAATTTTTTTTAAATTTCAACAATACTACTCAATGCTCTGTTTTTACAAGCAATAATGTTGGTTCTACAGCATTATATTGGTATGAGTTACATAAGATAAATGAAATTTTAGAGCATTTTTTGATCTTGTTCTAAGCTAGTGTTTCCCAAAGTGGGCAATATCATCCTGTGGGTTACCTTGAGTTGGAAAAAGAACGACGAGAGAGAAAAAAATTCTTGAGAAAGTGATGGAACAAAGACTGTTTGAACCTCTGTTTTAAGTGATGAGATATTGGTAACTCCTCGTTTTTAAACAGAGGTTGCCATTATATCATTGCTTAGAACAGAGGTTCACAAACGATAAAATATTAGTCTCAGCATTCTTAATCCGCGAACACGCACAATGGGGGTATTTCGCACCTCACCCGAATATATATCACGAATTTTCTAACTTAGCTATTTTAAAAATGGGTATAGCCCAGTGTAGCTATACAGTGTTCTAAAGTTACGTGTCAGACGCAAAATTCCCTGTTTTGCTCACTTGAGTGCAGCACGAGGGGTGCCACAAACAACACCCTTGCGCGTCCTGGTGTTACTTTACTTGCATGGAAAAGTCTCTTAATTTGAGTTATGAAGATGACAGATATGAAATGCTTACAAAAAAATGTTTGAAAATGTTTCTACGGATGAAAAATCAATAAATGAGTGATTGGCAAATGCCCTAAGAGCTATCTCAAGATCTTCTGAGAAAAAAATCCTGCAAAGATACCGTGGATGTTGTAGATAAAATGAGCGTTCCATATATTCCAATGCTACATTTCCAAATAGATAGCGTATTTTAATATTTTTTACATTGATCACCATCGCTGCAATCAATGCAAGGGTGCTCTTGTTATCAACGAAAGAACTGTCAAACGAATTTAAAAAAATAAGGTCCTCTTTCATTTAAAAAGACCCTACAATATAGTTTCCCAAAATTTTTGATCCATCGCCTCCTTATTTCAAAAAAAAAGATTATCTTCTCATCACCCCCAGCTCAAGCAAACACATATGTTCCCATGCACAACCCAAATCTTGTATCACTCCCTTGGACCATTTTATCGCCCTCAGGGGCGATATTGCCCACTTTGGGAAACACTGTCCTAAACCCTCGACTAATCAGATCCCAAATAGTAGTAATAGAGTCTGTACTCCAACTAAAAGGGGGACTCTAAACAAAATTTTCCGCTTCCGAACCATTTACACAAAAGCCAGAGACTTCATACAAACGTTGTTTTTTGTGTGCGCGAGAAAAAGGCGGAAAAACAAAAATGAGCTGCTCCGAGTACAGCAAGAATATTTGTCAATAATACACTATCATTGATCGCGCGGAGTGTGGAATAATGTAAGTTTTCATACCAAATAAATGGTGGTATTTACTCATAATTTATTCCATTTTAATTAAATGTTGTTTACATGACACATATTTACTAAAATTTAGTTTGGGTTTTAGAAGAAATTAAGTATCGAAGAAAAGAAGCACCCCCCCCCCCCTTGCGAGCTCTCGTGCTCTTCCCTGTGGCGCGCGTGTTCCCGGGTTAATCATGATCCCCTTTGAACATACAGCGTCATTTTTGGTGATCTATTTATAATTACGTATTCAATTAAACAACTGTGTGTACTGATTTTAGTTGTCCCCCCCCCTTCTTTACCAAATGCAAGCTCAAGAAAATAAAACAATGTTTTACACTAAAGTAGTGTTTCCCAAAGTGGGTAATATCGCCCCTTGGTAGGCGTTGGAATGGTCCAGAGGGGCGGACTTAACATAGGATCCTATGGGTTCACTTGAGTTGGGGGGGGGCGATGAGAGGAAAAAAATTGCTGATGAAGGGGTCGATGAAACAATAAGTTTGGGAAACTATGGATTAAAGGATGAGCAATAATGGACGAGCTTATTTTCAAAAGGGAAATTTCCAACGGTTTCTGAACCTTTCAGATGAGCCCTGTCGAATTTACTCTTCATATCCTGAATTAATTTACCAGTGACTATTTAATAGTATTCTTGCATCTTTAGATAAGTTTTGGTGCAGAAAACCCATAGAAAAAAAGAGAACGATACTTTTTACAGGGTTTTAGTGATTAATTAGGCAGCTGGTACTTAGAAGTACCGACAGGAATATGGGTAATATGTAAAGAAATAAAAATTCAAACACACACACACACACACATTTTTATCTAAACTATTCGAGATGACACTTCTGAAAACTTTTTCAAACTTTTTTTTTCATTACAACAGAGAAATGCATTGTAAAATGAACATTTTGAGTGATGTTTGGACTGTAACTTTTGAATGGAGCACATCTCACATCTTCCCCCTCTGCTGAACAAATGTAGGCCAATCAGCTCGAAGAATTTGTTTCCTGATGTCTTTGGGCGCAGAAAAGTTGCTCTTCCTTCTCTTCTTTGGCTGTTCTGGTGTGGTGCTGACAGCAGGACGACCTCTCTTCTTTACCAGTCTATTTCCTTGGGCCATGAGTCCCATGGCCCAGGTTACTCAAAACTCCAATAATAAAATTTCACCATGTATTTCTTTATAAATGTCACAGGCACAGGCATATGACATTTCAAGTATCGTGAAGAACAGTCAGGGCCAGCATTTCTTTGACTTTCTGTCACTGTCATTCAGTGAGCGCAGCATATCTGCCTTGTCCGCTCCGTCCAATGATGGATACCATAGGTGTTACAACGTTATTTTTCGTCCCATCTTGATGACTCCATGTAGTTGCCTCAGTAAAAACATCAACCCCATTATTTTGTTTTCCACATTGAAGTAATTTTTACTACAGGAAAAACTACTCTAATTTCCTGGTGGTACTTTACAGTACTGGAATACATTTTTGACCCTCTGATAGAAAATAAAATAGTAATTTTGAAATACAATGTAGGGAATTCTTACCTGTACAGTATAGGAGAGAAGAGAATAAAAAATGATTGCACCAATAAACTAGTAATTAGTCACTAAATCCACTCAAATAGGCAACACGCAAATCAACTCTACTTTCTTTCAAATTGAGCACAACTTAGGTCTATCACCATCTATGGGCGATTTACTACCCAGTGAGTTGTGCCGGAAGTGTAGCTGTTCGTATGCAGTGTTGTGTTTGATTTTTCAGTGATACATTCTATATTTCAGAAATGAAGTGAGTGATGTTTTATGATTGAGTTACATTTGTACTGTTTGTAGGTCTGTTGCTCTCTCGGTGGCGAGACTTTTTAAAGGGGAGATCGGCTCGCATTCGCGCCTTGAAGTTGGGAACCATAGAAAACCAACTTCAACCGACCACGACTGTGGCGACGGTGGGGTTCGTTTCCCGGGACCTCGCGACGCAAGTCCGTCGCTATGACCACTCGACCACCACAGCGGCAAAATCAACTCTACTGCAAAACTTCTTCCTAATGCTACACGGCAAAGATAAAATGTCCACGGCGAAAAAAGAAAAAGGATTTCTGCCATCCACCGCCTGCTGTCGGAACTACACTCATCGTGTCTTTGTAGATACTGTCAGTAAAAGTTGTCATATTACGAAGATATAAGCGTTTGCTGGAAGCGGTACTTTAAAGTACCGTCAGGATATAAAAGGGTTAAGTAATAGGGTTTTTATTCAAACGGGATTTTTTTTAAAAACTACATAGCACAGTTAGTCGATTTTACCAAAATGGGAACATATTCACCTCGTTCATTTACTTTTGGTATTTCTTGGTGAAACCTCTCCGTAATGATCACACATGGGACCTAAAATATTTTCCGTTTACGAGGACGATCCGCTCCGCTAATGAATAGTAAATTATATCGAGTCCCGTCGACGTAATCAAAAAAAGTGCCCGTTATTGGGGTTGTCCGCAAACGGGATTGCCCGTTATGGGGTTCAACTGTAGAATGATCATGTGATCGTGTTTCTTATGTTAATGTCGAGAGAGCAGTAAGGGGTACTCCCCTTTCTGTGGCTAGGTACAACATTCTAGAGTTAACGGGTGGCGTAGGAATTTCCAGTTTTTCAGACCTGACCAGCTCCACATTTAATCAAAACGTAACATTTTCCCATTAATTTTCTTTCAAAACGGAACATTTCCAAAATGTAAACGTAGATAAATTTCTTGAATGTTGATCAAGAGAATATAGAGTACTGAAATATTCTTCTACCATTCATATATGCTACCCGTTGGTGTATTTACTTTTCCTGTAAAGAAGACATTATTCCGAAGGAATTCGGTTTTCATTTCTACTGTAAGTTTATAAAATATGGAAATGTTCGCTTTTGAAAATAAAAAATTCTCAAATATAAAATCCATTTCTATCAAGTCAATTCCTGTAGATGTTTTGACCAACCTATCGTAGGTACAGGGTGATCCAAAATTCATGCAACCCATTCTAAAATATTTTATTTTTTAAATGTTATCAAGAAATTAAATTTAAAAAAAAACAATATAGTTCGAATAAGAGAACATTTGCGGATACAAAAACACAATTTGGTTGAAAACGTTGTAACATGTATTTGAATTGTGGACCTTTTTTTTGTGTGAATGCAAGCACGCATTGTTTTTTGCCAGGTTTCTGTCCAATTTTCTCAGACATCTCACCGTTTCAATCTTCTGGATTGAATGTTTTTTTTTTACTCAATCAATGAAATGGGGATTATTCTTGCGCATTTGTCTCCAGGTGTCCCTACAAGAAAGAATCAGGGGATGACAGGTGCGGTGATCTTGATGGTTAGAATCCTTTTGAAATAAGGTGATCGTAGGAAAGAGTGTGAGGAGTGATTCATTTTATCATCTAGACGTATGGCAGGTGGCTGCATTCTGTTGCGAAAAAGCAAAAACGTTCATTTCATCCCACAGTGCAATGAGTAACAAGATAATATCCCCTTGTACGGTTTCCCATCCACTATTTCTTTTAAAAAAAATGGACCCACACTTACCTACGGAATGAAATTCAGCACCACGCACTGATTTCGATCGAATGCAGTGTCTTTTCATGATAGACGTGCAGATTTTCAGTACACGAAATCCTGACGTTTGATCCGATCTGGAGCTTTCAACTTCGGAACACCCCGAACACGACAGGTGCTAAACTTCAAGTTTTTAAGGGTTCTGTGAACAGAACAACATTTCAACATTTTGTCCTTTAGTTCACGTATTCCATGTTAGCTCAGTACAGGTGGACGCCCACTTCGCCTGTGGTCCTCAACATTTCAACCAATAAATGGAAAACCGAAGCAAATTCTCACCTGCAAGGAGATAAATCAAGTCATTAATGGCAAGGACGAATCAGGTGTGATTTACTTGGCTATAATGAATTGTGCTGATCTTAGTTCACCCGGTGACGATTCCTGTAACGACTTGCGGCTTAGACGATGACGATCTGCGACTAATTCACCGTGATTCGAAATTTTATATTCCAAAATTATCGGCAATCATTCGATCAATTGACGATTACTATATTCTTATGGGATGGACGGCTATGCACCACCATCTTATAATCCCGTTTATAATTTTGATTGCCCATTGGCGTTGATTGTCTAGATTTTATTTATTTGTTATATGACTTCAGGTTGACGATCAATTTTTATGTAATTTATTTCATTTTTTGCTGCCTTAGTCTGAGTAAATTGTTTTTAATAAAACTTTCCGGATACACCCATCCTTCGGGAACGCTTCGATACCTCTCCGAGATGGGAAGCGGGGTGTGTCCGATCTTCAAATGTCCTCAACGTTTCCAGTTTCTCGAAATTGGGACACCAATCGGAAGATTGTTGTCTTATCGGGCACAGAAACATTTGGGAATTCATTTTTGATCGTCTCAATAATGGCATCAAAGGAATAAGTTGAAAAATACTGTTTAATCATAAAAATTCCTTGCTTCTGGCAAAAAATCTTGATCATACAACAAAGAAAGAGCCACTTAGAGTATCAGTGAACATGGGAAAATAAAACGTCTCTCCATCCTGAACAGTATAGTGCTGCTGTCTATGAAAAACATTTTCATTTACAATCAGTAGAATTTGAGAAATCAAACACGTTGCGTGACTTTATGTATCACCCTGTATAAATTTCATTTTCGGATCGCTAAATGAACGAGCAGAAAAATAGGGAAGATCTCATAAATTTTCGATAGTTTCCACCATTGACTTAGTTATGCTGACCGTTCCTTGTTGGCGGAGTCATGATTTCCCCGGAGTCAAGGTCCTCTATGCAGTTTTCTGATCATTCCGGCCAGCCGCATAAGAAAAACAAAAACATACAAACGTACGGACAGAATGGAATCGAGCATTGCCCTCGTCAGAATCCACGTGTGCCTTAATCAAATAACGAAAGCGTAGCTCAAACCTCTTGTTCCGATGTTGGTAACGCATCAGAGAATCATCAAGAAAACTCATGACTTATAATATTTTCGTCCCGTAATCTCAGACGTTATTATTACATCCATCCTATTATTTATATGTATTATTGGTCATATTACAATATTGATTTCTTCAGTGGTTTTAGCGTAAACTCTTGAGGAAAATGTGAAACATTACAAAAAGAAGGGGTTCAAAATATTTTTTGATAATTTTTTTTTGTTTTGCATTCGAAAGATTACAAAAAAATCATAAATTCTAAGGAATAAGATTTCTATAAGTTTTTGGAGTAAAATATTACTAAGGGGTTTTAAGTCCGCTAGGGTTTTAAGTCCTAAAAACTTCTAAAAAATGTTCTGTAAAAAATGCTTTATCACCTTTTAAAAACTATAGATATGTCCTATAAAGCGCAAAAATTTGAAACTGCGCATCCAGTCTGCGAATAGAATGCTCGGTTTCATTTCCAAAAAGTTTTTTTCGCGTTTTCCGTACAAGTACAAGTACAAGTACAACGCCACAACAGGCAAATTGCCCAACGAGGTGGCTGACTTAAGACCCTCATAGATCCCCGAGCCATTTCCCCCCCCCCGGAACCCCCAATGAATCGGTACATGCGGGAATGTGCGTGTACGTGTAGTGCAACCTGACGTAAAGTTTTTTTTGTTTCTGTGTAATGCTTGTTATGTGTAGTGCTGCCATCTGTCATCAGTTTTTCTAACTATGAGTGAAGTGTTATGATTGAATGATTTATCGTTGTAGGACTGTTGCTCTCTGTGGCGAGACTTTTTAACGGGGAGATCGGCTCGCATTTGCGCCTTGAAGTTGGGAACCACAGAAAACCAACTTCAACCGACCGCCACTGTGGGGTTCGAACCCGGATCCTCGCATCGCGAGTCCGTCACTATAACCACTCGACCACCACAGCGGCTCCATGACTTTATTTGTAAAGTCATTCTTCCATTTTTCCGAGGCTTAGTTCGTCCTGGACTGGAGTGCGCTGTAAGGTTTTGGAGACCTACCTACGAAGGGACATAGACTTGGTTGAAGGGGTGCAGAGAAGAGCTACGCGTGTCCTTATTGGCACACGGGGATCCTCATCTAGCGGTACATATCAAACCAGTATCATTATTGCACTCAATCCCTAGTAGCTGGTCAAGTGACCAGTCTAATCCTATTCTGGAACCTCTCCACATCGAGCAGTTGCATCGTCCACCTAAAACGATAACAAAAAAGAGCACAGCACGGCATGGAATAATAAATGTTGGAGGATTTCAGGAGTGGGAATTAACAACAATCAGTATAACGGACTTTGTCAACCATCACAGTTCTGAATAGGAGGACCGCGATATAACATCAAAATATATATACATATTCCAATTTCCATAACAGGTTTCCTGTAGTCCATGGAAATCAAAGTTCAATCCTGTATGCAAATCGGTTTGGTATTGAAAATTCCATTGGCTCACAGAGCAAAACTAGATAAAACAAGAAGTATATATATGAACATATGAATGATACAAGATATGGAATTATAATTCACAGGGTAATATATCAAGATATTAATAAAATATGTATGGATAATCAAGGGCGCACCCAGGATCTGAACCAGAAGGGGCAACTCACGACACCAAATTGATAAGCCCGTGCTGTGTGCCAATCACTACACTCCAATTTCTCCTCTCCAGGGGGAAAGCCACCCCCCTCCGCCGGGCACGCCCATGTGAAGAATTATGAACATGCTTTGTTGGCAATGAACATGGTAAAAAAACAATTCAAAAATAATATTATTCTCAATACAGTATTATATAAGAAATGAATCATATATATATATACAGACGTTTCTGTGAAGTATAATAGACCTAGTTATACATTCCGTGCAATATAGACTTATAGTTCAAAATCAGAGTCCGACTGAAAATTATCTTCGGCAGTAATCTGTAAGTCCATCTCTCTAGGGGTGATAATTTTATCTTGATGTTCTTGGATAAAATTGACCAATCTTTTAATTTTGACGTGAAGATTTGTGTTCTTGAGGACATTGACTTTGCAGGTCATGGGTTTCTGTGTAATGCCCGATTGAGGTCATGATTGGGACTCAAGAGGTTGGAGCCCCGTCATCCTATCTGATTCATATTCACGAATAAAGAGCTTTTATTATAACCAACATCAGAGCTCCCGTGCAAGAACTC
This sequence comes from Pholcus phalangioides, assembly GCF_987345545.1. NCBI lineage: Eukaryota > Metazoa > Arthropoda > Arachnida > Araneae > Pholcidae > Pholcus > Pholcus phalangioides. The sequence continues at coordinate 9,670,033 of NW_028301612.1, read as the reverse complement.
TGACATGTGCTTTAAATAATCGCAAAAATGCTTCAAATAATCATCGTGCTGATCATTGAATCATAAGGTGTCCATTCATCTATGTTGTTGTTGTTTTTACACTATAATTACACTACAGAGGAGGCGGAACTGAAGACCTCAGTCAAAGGGGAGGGGGCATGATGAGCACAGAGATGCTCGCGGGGAAAAGAAAAATTTTACTCCCACATGAAATTTGACCCCGTAATTTTGTTTTTTTTTTTTCTGATGGATGCAAGTTGCCTTTTATTTCACATGCACTGGCCTGTTTCTCTGCGCATAGAAATTCAATATCTGTGAGAATTTCAAAATAACACGTTACCATATACAATACAAGGAAATTTCTTTCTGCGTAGCAAAATAAGTATGCAAACGGAAGTATTCTAATTCATAGTCATTCCCAGACTCTAAACGTCCGTATTTTGTAAACTTACTAATCATGGAAAAAATTATGTCATTCTTAATTACCTTTGTCGATAACCAACAAACAGGAAAAACTAAAATTTGATCAGCCACAAAATATCCCTTTGGGCCCGTTCAAGTATTACGTAAGCAAATATTTAGCCATTTTTGACATCCCCCCTCCCTTGTCAGCAAATCGGAAAACCCTTCTCCCCCCCCCCCCAACGATGATGACGTAATACTTGAACGGCCCCTTTTAGAAAATAACTATACAGTACAGGATGTATAATATTCATAAACTTCATCACCCTGGAACCCCTTCTGCCGCCTATCAAATAAAAAAAACACAAGTGTTAATAAAATATAATAAAATTGACAAAATTAAAGGAAGCATTAAAAAAAATTAATATAGTATCATAATAATATATATTGTTTGTGCAATAAATATTAATTAAATTTTCAAATTTGCTTCAAAACTTCAACAGTTGATGTTTGGGGCAAGGGGACATTTTCCCCTCCATAGTTTTTTGAATTATAATCGAATAATCTTGCAATTATAAACTATTTTTCGGTTATAATCGATGTTATTTTACTGTACTAAATTTTGCAGTAAATTTCTGAATTTAATTTATACATTATTACTAATAAAATATTTATATCATGTAATACTATCTTACTTTCTCATATGAGCACATTATTATTCTCCAATTGTATTTTGAAGGGTCATTAACGGGTTTGATTTTATTCGATAGGTGGTAGAAAAGTGTCTCAATACTAATGTTCAATATTTTTCTTCTTATTACCTGTTTTGTTGGTTATGCACTAAGAAATGTTATAATGTTGCTATGTAACTAAGAAAGACATAATTTTTTTCACGATGAATAATTTTACAAAATCTGAGAATGACTTAAGAATGGGACTACGTCCCTGCACACACTTTCCACTGCGCAGAAAAACAGGTCTGTGCAGGTGAAATTAAAAAGGATATCCGAGGATGACATCAATCTCCACTATCCATCCAAAGGTTTTTAACTGCTGGCTGATGCGAACAAACATTATGGAAAGAGAGAAAATTCAACTGATTCCTTGCGGGGAATCGAACCCACGTCCTTTCACTTTCCGGGCGGACGCCATAGCACCAACCCCCCACTTAAGGTGTTATTATCCATAATAAAGATAAATGGACTTGGTCTACTATGGTTGTGAACTCCACACATATTCTTATTTTTCATAGAATTCGTTATTTTCTAAAAAAAAAATTATATTATAAAAGTAAATAGAATTTTGGAAATTACCAGAAAAACATGGAAAGATTCAAAGAACATATACATAGGTGGAATCTTATTTTTCCGTCAAACTTTTTCAAACGCAAAAAAATTTGTTGTGAGGTCAAATTTATCCTATCTTTGGAATGGAAACGTTAATTAGTGTATTTTGGAATTCTTATCTGAATACCTAGAAGGACGTATACAGTTCCGAAATCTTTTTTTTTTTTTGTATTCACAGAAAGAATTCAACGTTTGCATGATTTCAATATCTAAATATCTAGTTTTGTCCGTATCATTACTTTGTATGTAAACCTTATATATACTTTTTTATTTATTTGTTATTCGATAACGGAATGATACTTACGGTTATCTCTGGGTAAAATGAATATAAAAAAATAGTAATAATTGTTTATTCATGTGACAGAAAATGATGACATTTCTTGTATCATTCCACAACTATTTTTTTTTCCGGTTATTATTATCTTCTTTTCTATTATCTCGCATATCGCAGTGGCAAAAGCTCCTATCTCCGTATATGGTCGAAAGAGCCGAGAACGATTGCGGACCGAATCCGATAACATTATTTTCTTTTGGAGTTGCCATTAATTCCGCTCGCCGAGCAAAATTAATGTATCGGCATTGCCATGCTTTTGTGCGAGGATTCTACACAATCTTTCTAATTAAAATATCTTTGCTTTTCCTTTTCCCCTCCCGAAGTTTTGATAATTACCCCCCTTCACACACTGAACGTAGCCGCCATAAACACGGAACGATATATAGATTTTTGAATGGAGTGGTTTTCCTCAGATTTAATGCTTTTGTTGTCGATGTCTTTTCAGAGAGTTCTGTGATTCAAAAAGTGGACGTGAATCTGACAAAGTCCTTTATTTCCCTCCCCCCGAACGTTTCCATTTCTCTTGATTCTTTTCATGACGAACTTCAAAGAGAAACAAAAGTGAATTTTCTGAAGCTGTGATTTAAAATATGTATTTTGCATGTGCATACTCATATCGTTTCTTACGTGTATCAAGAAAAATCGAATTTAACTAGAATGCAAATACAAACTAGTCAGAAATTGAAACCGAGGAATACAAATGAATATGGGACTCGGACAATGCTGGAGTTTTTCAAGATTTAGGAACTCGATATCACCCTAGGGTAAAATGTTTCTATAGATGGCTAAATCAAAATGACATTTTTCAAATAAGACATCAAAAGTCTTAGCATGAAAGATGAAAAAGAAAATTTGAAAAACAGCTGGATATTGTAAATATACGAAAATTGAAAAACATACTAGAACAAAGATTACTCCGAAATGAAGTTCATGAAGTTTCAATTGAAAATAACTTGACTCTTACAGCGGCAATCTCGAGATATCTCGTCAAACATGATCTGCTCTTTTTTCAGTCACCCTGAAATATCTTGGGTTCTTAACACGCTTGTTTCTTTTTTTATGGCAGTTATAATATACATTAAAAAAATGTTAGAAAGCGTTTAAAGAGTTAATGTGAGTCTATTTTTCAACGCCTACTACTACTACTAAACCACACATGCACCTCGTCCATATTCCATTGCGGAATTTCTAACGAACTGGTACAAGTTAGAATATGCGTGTACGTGTTTTGAACCTAACCTGAAGTTTGGTTGGTGGTACTGTTGTGTAGACAGCGTCCACCACTTGATGGCGCTGTCCGCGTAATAGGGAAAAGAGCGCGCCTGCGCGATGCAGGAACTGGACTTGCGCTTTGCCACTCAAACCAGACAATCACGCGGTCCTGTATGTTCCGTAAGTTTGATTGTATAATAATGTTAATTACCTATGAATTGCGAAGGAAGTGTCAACCGCCATTCCTTCTACAACCACTACATTTCCTCTACAACATTGTGTATAATGCTTGTTATACGTAGTAATACCATCAATTTTTTCTAATTACGAGTGTAGTAATTAGACGAGTGTAGTAAATCGTGTTTGTTCAACACCCTTAATGTCTTCACCCTTGCTGACGGCATAATCGTCTTCGCCGTCGTTGGGAACGGACGTGCTATTATCGCGCTCCGCTCACCGACACGCCAGTGCGCCATTTTGTGTCTTTCTTTGTGTTTTTCTTCGTTCTCGTGAGTTTTACTTAGCGTGTTGTTTATTTTTGGGTCATATTCTGCGGTGATTTTCTTTTTTTTTTAGCGCACGTTGGATTGTGAGATAAGTGGTTTTTTTTTTTTTTATATTGCTCTCATTTTTTTTTAAATTTTCGTTGTGTATTTTCGATCGACTTATATTTATTTTTCTCGTTCGCATTTCATTTTCGTTGTTTTTTCGCCAGGTTCGCTCGCTTCTTTGATATAAGTTCGTAGGTTTTGGACGTTAGTGTTAGCAAACAGTGTATACTTTTTCCCGGGTACTCTCAATAACGTTGTTTTCCTTCCATTTGGGCCTATTGTTGTAGTGTTAGTGTTTTGAGATAGTTAGCTAAGTTGTTAGTTAGTTAGAGTCGATAGTTAGTTAGAGTTGTAATTCTAATAAGTATAAATTGTACTTCGTAGCTTAATACTTTTTTTAGAGGGTGTTGTATTCTTTATATACATATTTATTTTATTCTTCGTGATTTAGTGCTGAGCATTCTACTTTACGTAATTTTTTCGTATAATCTCTTACGTATATTTTGCATAGTAATGTATTTTACATTATTTTAATTTCCAGTTAACGTTTCTCATTTTCGTATTGTTAAGTATTATTATTATTATCTAGCTTTAGCAATAGTGTTAGTATGCCTCGACCTCGACTAGTGTTGTGTAGAGCTTGCGACGGGAGGTTTCCCTGGTCTAGGGGTATAGTAGCTGATAGTTTCAATTGTAAGGGGTGCTTGGATAGAAAAAGGCTGGAACACGAGGTCGAAGCTTTACGGGAAAAAGTTAGGGTGCTAGAGGGTCCGGTTATAACGGACCCTCTGGTCGTCGAGCCACCTGTTGATGAAGAAGCAATCTCCACGAACAACGACATTTTAGAGGGCGAATGGGTGGTCGTGGATGAGGTAGAGGGGGATAGTGATAGGGGTTTAATCATCGGCGATTCTATGGTTAGGGAACTTGGGAACCGAGTGTGTAGGGATTTTCGGGGTTTCGAGCGCTGTTGTCTTCCTGGGGGGAAGATTGGCAACGTTCGAGACGTTTTTCATCGCCGAAAGTTGCCCTTGCGGGTGATTCTGTGGGTGGGAACAAATCAGGTAGGAGCGAATATTAGTGAGTCTCTGTCAGAGTACCGGGATTTACTATTATCCGCTAGGGAGGGGGGTTCAGATGTGGCAGTGATTCCAGTGCTGCCAAGGGGTAGTAGGGGATATAGGAGTAGGATCCACCAATTCAATATAGGCCTGAAGGACATTTGCTCCTCACTTGGGGTCACGTTCTTGGAGCTTCCCGCATTTACCGATAGGTGGCTTCGTTCGGATGGGATCCATCTAAATAAGAGAGGGGTCTGGGAGGTTTACGATAGTCTTAGGTCAGGTTTTTTACTCCCAGACCACGTAGTCGGGAATGCGGGTTAGTTAATGATAATCACAACAGTACTGACGGGGAATTACCCACCTCTGACTTGGATGGCTTCTCGATTGACAACAAACCACCGGGCAAATTAAAATGTGTGTTAATAAATGCCAGGAGCTTGGGTAACAAGAAAGATTTTTTAGAAACTATGATAGTTGTGGAGGACTTGGATCTTATAGCCATTACAGAATCTTGGGCAAACGATGGGGATGAATCTTTCTTACACATCTCCGGATACGATACTTTTTTGAGAAATAGATCTGATAGGAAAGGGGGTGGAGTGTTGATATACGTGAAATCATGTTTGAAGGCTAGAGAGTGTAACGTGCAGAGAAGTGATATTGAAACCATATGGGTTGAACTTGAGAACAAAAGACGTCATAAGCTTATTGTTGGGGTTTGTTACAATCCACCGAATAGGGATCAAAATTATATCGCCAAAATGCATGATGAAATTTCCTACATGTGTAAGCGAAAGAGGGTTCTCATACTAGGGGATTTCAATTACCCGGGTATTGATTGGGAGAACCTTTCATCTGGAAATCAGTATGAAAGAGACTTTCTTAAGTTGGTGCTCGAAAATTTTTCGTATCAGCATGTATCAGAAGCCACTAGGGGTACTGCTATTTTGGATTTAGTTCTTACTAGTTCTGAGGATCTAGTTGAACATGTTTCGGTGGGGGAAGAGTTTTCTTCCAGTGATCATCGTATCGTCAGATTTCTCTGTAACTTTTCCTCGGGTAAGGTTGATAACAAAAGATTGGTTCCTTGTTTTCGGAGAACTAACTTTGATGTTTTGCGAAGAAGGTTAGCGGAAGTTTTCAAAGACCGGTTGGAATCAGTAGGGGTGGTAAGTCAATGGGAAGAATTTAGTACGAAGCTGTCCTCTGTTTTGCACGACGTCATACCCTTTGTTCGAAAAAAGCGTGTTTGTACATCACACCCTCTATGGTTCACGGATAGCGTGCGGAACCTTTATCTTGAAAAGAAAAGAGCATTCAGAGAGTATAAAAGTGGACGAGGTGACCTATCATTGTTTACTGATAAAAGAAGACTGTTGAAGAAAGCGATAAGGGATAGTAAAAAGCAAGTTGAATCTAGGTTGGCAGATAACATTGGCTCTGACCCAAAATCATTTTTTCGATACGTCAATAATGGATGTAAGGGGACAGTTGGCCCCCTCTCGATAGGAGGCTCAAAGGTAGAGAGCAATGTAGGCATGTGTAGTGCTTTCAATGACTTTTTCGCGTCGGTTTTTAATGGAGATAATGATATTCGATATACGGGTGTTGCATGGGGTAATAAAACGCTCAACGATATTCAAGTGGAAGACGTGGAGGTCCTAAATCTTCTAAGAAATGTATGTGCAAGCAAAGCACCAGGACCAGATGATATCTATCCCAGGGTTCTCAGGGAAGGTGCTAATGAATTGTTGGGGCCAGTCGCACAGATATACAGGAGTAGTGTTGCTGAGGGTATCGTCCCGAGAGATTGGAAACTGGCTAACGTTGTTCCGATATTTAAGAAGGGTAGTAGAGAAGTGGTGTCTAATTATCGTCCAGTGAGTTTGACGAGCTCCCTCTCGAAAATTTTGGAAATTATCATCAAAAGGCAGTTTGTGAAGTGGATAGACGAGAATAATGTATTGTCGGATAATCAGCATGGGTTCAGGAAGGGGAAGTCATGTGTAACTAACCTCCTTTGCTTCTATGATTACGTGACTAAGGCTTTGGGTAAGAGCAAAAATGTCGACGTTGTTTACCTTGATTTCCAGAAGGCATTCGATCGGGTCCAACATGGCAAACTCTTGAAGCGTTTACACGAGATTGGAATAGGGGGCAACTTGCTGAATTGGATAGAATCGTGGTTAAGAGATAGGTCGCAACGAGTTATGGTGAACGGGGAATTCTCTGGTTGGACAGACGTCACAAGTGGAGTTCCTCAGGGAAGTGTCCTTGGCCCCATACTTTTTTCACTTTTTATCGATAAACTCGATCAGGGTATCGATGGAATTACTAGCAAATTCGCAGATGATGTGAAGCTAATGGGGGTAATCGGGAATGAAAGCGATAGGGAGTTGCTCCAGACCAACTTAAACAAGATTGCAGCATGGGCAAATGAATGGAGCATGACGTTTAGCGTAGATAAGTGCATGGTCGCTCATTTTGGTTCGAACAACCAACGGTTCTCTTACGAGTTGAATGGTGTCACTATCCCGGATGCAACTAGAGTCACCGATTTGGGAATTCTCATTGACGAGCGACTTAAGTTTTCTGAACATTGTTCAGCGGTTGTCAAAAAATCGAATAGAATGCTTGGTCTCATTTTCAAAAAGGTCTCTTCGCGTTCTCCTAAAGTCATTCTTCCTCTTTTTCGAGGCTTAGTTCGTCCTGGACTGGAGTATGCTGTAAGGTTTTGGAGACCATACCTACAGAGGGACATAGACTTGGTTGAAGGGGTGCAGAGAAGAGCTACGCGTGTCCTTATTGGCACACAGGGCTTGAGTTATGAAGAAAGACTTCATTTTTTGAATATGTTTACATTGGATGAACGCAGGTGTCGAGGAGATATGATCGAAGTGTTCAAAATTTTCAATGGGATGGATAGGATGGACCATGAACTTTTAGTACACCGCCAATCGACTGCTTTTACAAGGGGACACCAGTATCGATTGGTGAGGGACAATGCAAGGTTATGGTGTCGCAGGGAATTTTTCTCCAATAGGGTTGTTAATAAATGGAATAGCTTACCCCCGGAGGTAGTAAATTGTAACACAATTGACACGTTTAAAAAGAAATACGATAAACATGTTGGGGTAAATCGAGAAGCTATCCATTCTTAGAATAAGACAACCATAAGTAATCTTTATGGGCATCGTATAATATTTTATCATGTGTATATATTGTTTGTAATTTGTGTTAATTGCATTTTTAATTGGGTTGCTGTATTTTTGAAACATATGACAACCATATTTTTATGGGCATCTTTTTATCAGCCACCTCGTTGGGCATTTTGCCTGTTGTGGCGTTGTATTTGTATTTGTATTTGTATATAATTGAGTAATTACGTCATTGTAGGCCTGTTGCTCTCTGTAGTGAGACTTTGTAAAGGGGAGATCGGCTCACATTCACGCGTCGAAGTTAGGAACCACACACACACAAAACAAAAATTTCAACGACTAATTACTTGAAGATGGGAGTAAAACCTACACACCCAATAAATGAATTTGCATACCATAATTATTCAGCTATCTCAGGAATTTTTTGCGAAAACAAAGGTTTTTAATCTGAAATTAATATTTTAATAACAGAATTATTTTTGACAGTATTTTTCTTAACTCTTAACGAACAAAAATTAATAATATTAGTACAGGCCTGAGATGACAAAGTTTTGTGGGAAATAACAGTTGATTCTTACAGATTTTCAGAATGTTAGATGCTGAGTTCGTGAAAAAAATTTCAATCAATCACTAATTTCTTTTCACCCGTTTTAATTTTTTTGCATTTATTATCCAGTGCTATAATATATAAATAAAGTAATTTTTTTCTTTAAACACTTACGCCATTCTTAAAAAAGGAGGGAGGTGAAGATAGATGATTAATGAATGCTCCGAGACATCACTATAGCGAGAATTTTTAGACTATATTAATTTTGAATATAATCATAATCATGATATTATACATTTAACGTTGCTGAAATTGTTTTTTGATTATCATTTTTTAACGTCTGTTGAAATTAAGGGGTATCGCGACCCTGGAAATCGATTTTAAAAAAGATTTAAAATTATTTTTTACACCAACTGCAAATCAAATGCAAAAAACTAATGTGTCAATCTTATTAATTTTTCTTCGAAATACAAGAAACATGAATTATAGTGTGGATGTGCACAAGAAAAAACACTTCGAATGCAATTTTTTATATTCAATTAGGCCTTTCTTGCAGGAAAAAATGTTTAAGACCATTGCTTAATAGCCCTGAAACCGCTTTTCATTGAATTTATTCATCACCTAATCAATTAGAATTCTTTGATGAGAAAAAATATTAGAAAGGTATTTTATTGTCCAACATCAATGTGTCGATTCAGTAGAGATGCCGATAACAGAATAAATTTGGCTGCGACTGATGATAATGCTTTTTATCTATATAAAGGATTTGAGATTTTTTATCGTTTTAGTCGTCAAAGTCCATATGAAATTTTAATTTTCCATTTGATTATTTTTGTCGCACCACGTTCACTTTTTGCACACGAGGGCTAATGAGATCGGAACCTACAAACTATTGCCGATTCCGAACGGCAAGCTTTTGTATACTCACTGAGAGGTTAGTGCGCTAACCCACCGGCGTGGGATTGCCGTCGCTAGCAATCTTTCTCCGTGGTCATGTCGCCGTTTCTGTTGCACCCGTGTCAGGAAAGTTTCTGACAGGGCGAAACCGGGAATCGAACTCGTGACATCTCTCAACATCCTTCGGCAATTTAGGCAAGTATCTTATAGACATGTGCTACCACGCCTTTATTTACTAATGTGGCCTTTATCTCACCAACCACCAATCTTAGATGTATCATTCCAATTTAAGAAATGCTCAAAAGGTGCTCAAAAATTACCCCGCACCAGTATAGAAAGTGAAAATACAGTGTGTCACAAAATAAAGAATCTAATTTTTTAGACGGTGCTCCTGTCCTCTCTAATTCCCAATGAGAAAGTTGTTGCCCAGTCTTTTCCGAGTCCAGCAAAAGAGATCCTATGTTTGTAACTTCAATATTCGCAGAGATAATCGAATTCAAAAATTGGAGAATTTTTTTATACTTGTCTTAGTACTCACCGAGAGGTTGCTGCGCTAACTCCTCGACGTGCGACTCCCTGCGGTCGCAATCTCTCTCTGTGGTGGTGTCACCGTTTCTGTTGCACCCCTGTCTCAGGAAAGTTTCCAACAAGGACGAACCGGGTATCGACACCTCTAAACATTATTTGGTACTTTAGGCGCGTGCCTTACCAACATGGGCTACCGCGCCCTTTGATTTTTCCTGTTTCAAGTTTTCAAATAAAAGTTGTCAAATTTTGTGGGTGGAAAAACATCGCTGAAATTTTTCTTTGAGTATATTTCTGCTCCAAGTTTTACTTTAAAAATATTTTGTTCAAATAAAAATATCGACCAGTCAGACGCTTTAAAGAAAGGGTAAACAAATGAAATTCTGTGGTTTTTTTCTATTTGAATCGTTCGCTTCACTCAAACCGCATCAGTGAAACTTTTAGCCTAAACTAACAAACGCCATTCAAAGCACTGAATTAAAATGTGTGTCTACTTAAAATATGAAAACAGTTCCGCTCGTTCGGGGATAGTTTCCTCTTCCAATTTAATTAACTCACTCGTTTAACTAACTTCTGGGATTCTGTTTAAATTACCTGATTTCCTCCCGAAATGTGGAAATTCCTGGAAGATAATCTGCTTTAAGCTCGCGCTCCGCATATAGCCGATTGTGTGAATCTCTTGAAAAGGAGATCCGTTTCCATCCACACATACGGAATAACTAAATGGCGTGAAAATGAACCTTTTGTGGACTTATTCAAACAAAGTCCTATTTCGATCGAAGAAATTCGAGATCCGTACGAACGACGAAAATAGCCGGAGTCTGTGATTTATTTCAATGGCGATTCTCAAATCTAAGGCTGAGAAAACTTAAAAAAAGAAAAAAATTATGAAACATTTATTCGTTTTCATCGAGTATCTTATTATATCTATTGACTCATCCGCGAAATAAAAAATATTATAATAACGATGATGTTTTTGGGAATATTATTAAGTCAAACTGTTGAAATGTACTGCCATGTAAAGCAAAATTTTATCGATGCGCAACCTCCGTCCCGCGAACCAGATGTGGTACGCCGAATGGCTCAATCCTGTCATCGAAGCGTGTTTCAGTATACAAGTAAGCATAGGTGCGAGACGATATATATTTCCATAATTGATCACGTTTCCCCGATAAAAATACGGGACGTCAACAATTATCGCCAAAAAAAAAGTTGTCGGAGTCTAGTAATGCTGCTATTTTTCACTGAAAATTCACGAAAGGTGGGAAATTGAAACGCTACAGAATATCGCAGCGGGTTAAGATATAATTCACGGGAAAAAAATTGAGGTAATATGCTATGTCATAGACATGGCCACAAGTTTTGGCATGCACATGTCCTTTGTGGCTTGATTCGTGTGGTAGCTATTGACTTAATTGAATGGGAGTCATCGGATTTGTCTCTCTCTCTCCGGAATATGTAACCGGCAACTCTCGTTGCCAACTTCCCGAGATATAACGTAATACAATTCCATCACGAATGCAGGCCGTGATTCTGGTTCCGAGACCAGAAGAATTATGAAAACCAGAGCGGTATCATTGAATGTATCTCCTAAAAATATCGATCCGATTGACTTCTATTTGCGTTGTGAACAGAGTTGTGTACTCAAGTCACCTCTACTGAAGGGGCAACTTGGGTACGACTTTGAATTCGTTTTTCTCCATTATAAGAAGTTTAAAAGCAATTATTATTGTATGAAAACACAGAAAAACACTCTCTGAGACTATCTGAGTAACAACTTTTACTAAAAAATGTCAATTCATAAGGGAGGTAAATAAAAATATCCAAAGAAATCTATATACCCAAGCCATTCTACTTTATGGAATTTATTTTATACACAATATACTTCTTATCCGAGGATGATGTCACTCTCAACTATCCACACAAAGGTTTTTAACAGCTGGCTGAAGATATATTTTGGAAAGAGGGAGAATTCAACTGCCCCAGCGGGAAATCGAACCAACGCACTAGAACACTAGACTACAGAGGCAACGAATATTTCAATCTTTCCTTGGAGATCGTGTACACTGAACGGGACCATACATAGACGGTCGGACCTAATTCAGGCCAAAGCTCACAATTCCTGACTATGCCACCAGATGGCGACTTATCCGAGGATGATGTCACTCTCCACTATTCATGCAGTGTGAGGACGTGGGTTCGATTCCCCGCATGGGGCAGTCAAATTTTCTCTCTTTCCAAAATTTATCTTCGCATCCCATCAGCCAGCTGTTAAAAACCTTTGTATGGATAGCGGAGAGTGACGTCGACCTCGGTGGCATTGTCAGCAATTGTGAGCTTAGGCCTGAATTGTGTCCGTTCAGTGCACACGAGCTCCAGGGAAAGATTGAGATATTCGTTGCATCTGTAGCCTAGTGCTTTCATCCGAAAAGTGAGAGAACGTCTGTTCGATTCCCCGCAGAGGCGCAGTTGAATTTTTTCTCTTTCCAAAATATATCTACGCATCAGCCAGCTGTTAAAAACCTTTGCATGCAATAATTCTTTCGTACGAATGGAATGAAAGATCGATATCGCAGGTATGTCTGCAAGTCACATAAACAAATTAATTTAGAGAATGTACTTTGTCTTGTGAAACTAGTTCCCCTTCTTTTAGTTCCGTGTGTCAAAAGAATGTTTTATTTCTGTAAAAAATTACGCACTCGATATCAACGAATCTGTAGCGAAGGAATTAGTCTTCGTTTCTTCCATTAATCTTATAATAGCTAACCACACCTCTCGAATTATTTCACACATTTTTTTCCCCCTGTTTCAGCGTTAGTATTTTTTCAAGACGTTCCTTTTGATTCCTTGCCTCATAGTTTCACTCGTGCTGTCTTGTGTTTACTTCTATACTTGTTTATTATTTCCTCTTATTTCCCCGAACAGAAATAATATTTTCTTAGTTATTTTCTCTGGAACTAAGAAGATATTTATGATGTTTCATTAGTGTATAAATTGTGAGCGACATCGTTTCGATTCCATGGGATGGAAGAAGACGAAGAAAACAGAAACTTACAAAAATTACGACATACTTTGTGACACGGTAAGGGCGGGACCCGTGTCCGAAACAAAGTTTCGTCTTTTGTTTTATTTCTCTTATGAAATGTCAGACAGTTGGACCTTGATTCATAAAGCTCTCTTTAGTAATTGTCGATAGATTCTATGGAATGATTTGAATAAAGATCTATGCAGATTCAGGGGTACTAAAACTTAAGCGTGCGAAACTATTTAAGAGTTGATTAGGGGCCGTTCAAGTATTACGTCAGCAAATTTTTTGCCATTTTTTAGCAAAATTTTGTCAGCACTCCCCCCCCCCCTTCTAACGCACTTCCCCCCAAGACGAAAACGAATTCATTTTTTAATGCAAAAAAATTTTAAAAAAAATTAAAATTTCCAAGAACTTTCACCAGCGATCTGCATTCATTCATTCATTCAATCCGAGCACAACTCCAGTCGATCGCCATAGGCAATTTACTACCGATTGAGTTGTGCCGGAAGTATGAGTGTGTGTGTGCCCCCCCCCCCAATACCCCGGGCCACGAAAGCGACTGTATCCTAAGTGCACAACACACAGAATGCATTCAACTGCCTGACACCAGCCCTCAAAGTCCAACCGCTCATCCGGCATGGTTTCAAGGGAGCTGCCTCGCGATCTTTGCCTACAAGGAACAGCTTTCGTCCTTATTTAATTAAAGACCAATTCGTGACTTTCTGCCTTCCTCCTTCTTCGCCTCGTCCTCATTGGAAGTCGGAGCCTGGATCGTCTGCCTCTTGATCGTCGTTTTCCTCCTCAAGTATTTCATAGTTATCAGGACTTGAGTTTCAAAAAAAAGCTGAACCGTTTTTCACATAAAATTTCGGACATGAAGTAATCTTAATTGTATCTGTATATTATTTTATTCTCTTATTTTATTTATTTATTTACATACTTTCTTTTCTATTGGAGGGTATGGTTATTATTCGGTTTAGTTTTGTCATTTAAAGAAATCCCAGGTTCCAATGTGATCGTATAAAGCAACCTACAATATACTACGATAGTTATGTCAGCAATATAAACTCTAATTGTCATCGAAATAATACGAAAATAATGATGTTCTAAAGAAGGTTTTATATCGAAGAACTTCAAAATTTCCATCGTTAATGTTTGTTTTGCAGTGGCGAATATTTTTGTGACAATATAAATCTTCTGCTAATTAGACTCAGGCCTGTATCTTGAAACGCTGTCTTCTTAAAATCTTTACATCAGAGAGGATCACCGGCATACACCTTATACATAATGGACGGTTGCTGAATTCTAATTCAGAAAATTCGAACAAATATCGTACACATATGTATATCTGTTTTAGTCTATATTACATTTTCATGTTGATTTTTCTAATTTTCTCGTTATCTTCTTGGTTGCACTTTCACAGTCTCAACGCATGCCATGTTTCAATTGGTTGCATTTATTTATCATACTCTTTTATTTCCATTGCCTATATTTGAGAGTCTCATATTTCATCTTTGTGTGTATTATTTATTGCTTTCATTTTTGATTATATACATGTAACTGTGATTTGTTGTTATCTACGTTTTTCTTTTCTTATTTACTGTTGTTTGGTTTGTATTCATGTATCGTGATATATTACCCTGGCCAGAGTTATGCATCATGTTTCCTTTTTTATCGTCTGTATTTAGGTATCATGTTTTATCTTTCGACTCTTTTACGTTCTATTGTTTTGGTCCAATTTTATTTTCTTATTATTTGTAGCTTTATTTTGTGTGCATGCATTGTTTTCTATTGCATTTGTTTATAGGTTACATGCTTTCCTATTACGATTGAGATGCGCATAAATAAATTAATTCCACAGAGGTATGTTTACTGTTTACAAAGGGCATGTGTGGTATAGTCGAATCCCGTGATAACGAGCACCAAGAGACCGGAGAAATCACTTCGTTATAACGATATTTCGTTTGATCATTTGATCATTTTTGTCGCACCACGGTCATTTTCTGAACACGAGGGCTAATTAGACCGGGACCTACAATTTATTGCCGATTTCGAACGGCAGGCTTGTTTTCATACTCTTCGAGGTTGGTGCGCTAACCCCTCGATGGGGGACTCCCTGCGGTAGCAATTTTATCTGTGATCATGTCGCCGTTTTTGTTGTACCACTGTGTCAGGAAAGTACGATATTTCGTTATAAAGGAAAATTTAAAGGTTTCAGATTGTTTCTATGTAAACTTATCTGGGAGGATTAGAAAAGTACAAATACAAATACAAATACAAATACAACGCCACAACAGGCAAAATGCCCAACGAGGTGGCTGATAAAAAGATGCCCATAAAAATATGGTTGTCATATGTTTCAAAAATACAGCAACCCAATTAAAAATGCAATTACCACAAATTACAAACAATATATACACATGATAAAATATTATACGATGCCCATAAAGATTACTTATGGTTGTCTTATTCTAAGAATGGATAGCTTCTCGATTTACCCCAACATGTTTATCGTATTTCTTTTTAAACGTGTCAATTGTGTTACAATTTACTACCTCCGGGGGTAAGCTATTCCATTTATTAACAACCCTATTGGAGAAAAATTCCCTGCGACACCATAACCTTGCATTGTCCCTCACCAATCGATACTGGTGTCCCCTTGTAAAAGCAGTCGATTGGCGGTGTACTAAAAGTTCATGGTCCATCCTATCCATCCCATTGAAAATTTTGAACACTTCGATCATATCTCCTCGACACCTGCGTTCATCCAATGTAATCATATTCAAAAAATGAAGTCTTTCTTCATAACTCAAGCCCTGTGTGCCAATAAGGACACGCGTAGCTCTTCTCTGCACCCCTTCAACCAAGTCTATGTCCCTCTGTAGGTATGGTCTCCAAAACCTTACAGCATACTCCAGTCCAGGACGAACTAAGCCTCGAAAAAGAGGAAGAATGACTTTAGGAGAACGCGAAGAGACCTTTTTGAAAATGAGACCAAGCATTCTATTCGATTTTTTGACAACCGCTGAACAATGTTCAGAAAACTTAAGTCGCTCGTCAATGAGAATTCCCAAATCGGTGACTCTAGTTGCATCCGGGATAGTGACACCATTCAACTCGTAAGAGAACCGTGGGTTGTTCGAACCAAAATGAGCGACCATGCACTTATCTACGCTAAACGTCATGCTCCATTCATTTGCCCATGCTGCAATCTTGTTTAAGTTGGTCTGGAGCAACTCCCTATCGCTTTCATTCCCGATTACCCCCATTAGCTTCACATCATCTGCGAATTTGCTAGTAATTCCATCGATACCCTGATCGAGTTTATCGATAAAAAGTGAAAAAAGTATGGGGCCAAGGACACTTCCCTGAGGAACTCCACTTGTGACGTCTGTCCAACCAGAGAATTCCCCGTTCACCATAACTCGTTGCGACCTATCTCTTAACCACGATTCTATCCAATTCAGCAAGTTGCCCCCTATTCCAATCTCGTGTAAACGCTTCAAGAGTTTGCCATGTTGGACCCGATCGAATGCCTTCTGGAAATCAAGGTAAACAACGTCGACATTTTTGCTCTTACCCAAAGCCTTAGTCACGTAATCATAGAAGCAAAGGAGGTTAGTTACACATGACTTCCCCTTCCTGAACCCATGCTGATTATCCGACAATACATTATTCTCGTCTATCCACTTCACAAACTGCCTTTTGATGATAATTTCCAAAATTTTCGAGAGGGAGCTCGTCAAACTCACTGGACGATAATTAGACACCACTTCTCTACTACCCTTCTTAAATATCGGAACAACGTTAGCCAGTTTCCAATCTCTCGGGACGATACCCTCAGCAACACTACTCCTGTATATCTGTGCGACTGGCCCCAACAATTCATTAGCACCTTCCCTGAGAACCCTGGGATAGATATCATCTGGTCCTGGTGCTTTGCTTGCACATACATTTCTTAGAAGATTTAGGACCTCCACGTCTTCCACTTGAATATCGTTGAGCGTTTTATTACCCCATGCAACACCCGTATATCGAATATCATTATCTCCATTAAAAACCGACGCGAAAAAGTCATTGAAAGCACTACACATGCCTACATTGCTCTCTACTTTTGAGCCTCCTATCGAGAGGGGGCCAACTGTCCCCTTACATCCATTATTGACGTATCGAAAAAATGATTTTGGGTCAGAGCCAATGTTATCTGCCAACCTAGATTCAACTTGCTTTTTACTATCCCTTATCGCTTTCTTCAACAGTCTTCTTTTATCAGTAAACAATGATAGGTCACCTCGTCCACTTTTATACTCTCTGAATGCTCTTTTCTTTTCAAGATAAAGGTTCCGCACGCTATCCGTGAACCATAGAGGGTGTGATGTACAAACACGCTTTTTTCGAACAAAGGGTATGACGTCGTGCAAAACAGAGGACAGCTTCGTACTAAATTCTTCCCATTGACTTACCACCCCTACTGATTCCAACCGGTCTTTGAAAACTTCCGCTAACCTTCTTCGCAAAACATCAAAGTTAGTTCTCCGAAAACAAGGAACCAGTCTTTTGTTATCAACCTTACCCGAGGAAAAGTTACAGAGAAATCTGACGATACGATGATCACTGGAAGAAAACTCTTCCCCCACCGAAACATGTTCAACTAGATCCTCAGAACTAGTAAGAACTAAATCCAAAATAGCAGTACCCCTGGTGGCTTCTGATACATGCTGATACAAAAAATTTTCGAGCACCAACTTAAGAAAGTCTCTTTCATACTGATTTCCAGATGAAAGGTTCTCCCAATCAATACCCGGGTAATTGAAATCCCCTAGTATGAGAACCCTCTTTCGCTTACACATGTAGGAAATTTCATCGTGCATTTTGGCGATGTAGTTTTGATCCCTATTCGGTGGATTGTAACAAACCCCAACAATAAGCTTATGACGTCTTTTGTTCTCAAGTTCAACCCATATGGTTTCAATATCACTTCTCTGTACGTTACACTCTCTAGCCTTCAAACATGATTTCACGTATATCAACACTCCACCCCCTTTCCTATCAGATCTATTTCTCAAAAAAGTATCGTATCCGGAGATGTGTAAGAAAGATTCATCCCCATCGTTTGCCCAAGATTCTGTAATGGCTATAAGATCCAAGTCCTCCACAACTATCATAGTTTCTAAAAAATCTTTCTTGTTACCCAAGCTCCTGGCATTTATTAACACACATTTTAATTTGCCCGGTGGTTTGTTGTCAATCGAGAAGCCATCCAAGTCAGAGGTGGGTAAAGTGGTGGGAAAAGTGTTCGTTAAAACGAGATTTTCGGTATAATGGTATTCATTAAAACGGGATTCGACTGTAGTAGTTTATTTCCGCAGAGACAGTGAGCAGACGATCTACACCAGTTTTGCGCAAATTTTCCGCCCACGATCCAGATATGCGGAATTTCGGCCGTTCCAGGGCCAGAAACGAGTACCTGTAGATCGACGTTAAGACATGGGTATTACGGGACATTTCCGTAATTTTGGACGTCCAAACTTTTTTTATATATAAAATTTCCCGTTTCTCTATTACTTTCAATGAAACTTAGTTGAACTTTTGAAATCAAGAATTAGGATAGTTTTTTCATGACTTAGTCGTAATTTTTATAATAAAATTTATATCAGAATTAATTATAGTCATATATAAACATATTCATCTCTCATATTTGTCAAACATATACGTTTTTTGGTTAACTAAACACAATTTTTCACCCATTGCGTTTTGTGGAAGCCCCCTATTCAAGGTGAATTTTAGCAATTTTAGCTATAAAAATGGCAATTTTCCTTGCCTTCGGCAATTTATTTTGGCGTAATTGGGAACTCTACGTGCCTTTGAAAGTTTTTGGCAGAGATTAGCAACTTTACTTGCATTTGACCATTTTTGGCGATTATTTGTGTACACGTATGATCCCGATTTATTGTTTCCCGTATTTTTATGAAAGCAATATGGCCAGCTTGGGTATTTACTGCGTTGTGGGGATTGATACTTTTCCACAGGAACAACTTTTGTGGCCCGAATGGAACCTCTTGGTGGGCTGCAGTTTGTCCCATAGCCTATACCATACTTATTACATAAAAATTCAGGTATAAGCAAATTTCAGTTTAAAGAATCGATGACAGAGTCGATGACCACTGTACCACAAAACAAACACAACTCATTTCATATTCTTTCTCGAATTATTTTTTGGAGTTTTCGTTATTTTTGAATACCGGGTTTCTATACTTGCAATTCGTTAAGATAATATATTTATTATTTACCCTTCTTTCAGTCACCTTGTTTGGAAACTTTGCGTGTTCTGGCGTTCGGGTACGCATAAAACGGTACTTTTTCTTCTAAAACGATAGACCAGGTCAGGAGCAGATGTATAATGGAGGGTAATCACCCCCCCCCCCCCAAGCTAAATAAATGCTATAATTCATGAAATTATCGGAACTTCTAGATGCCAATGTTGCAACAACAGTTTAAACAACAAATTCACGAAAACGTCGATGAAAAAACGGGTTAAACTGGGACATTTTCCAAATATATCGGGATGGGGGGGGGGGGGGTAAACAGAAAAATTGGGCAAAATGTGGGACATATGGTCACTTGAATGATATTTTAATTGATTTTACAATCACCCCTTTCAGGAGCCAGCTCTAAATCCACCCCTGGACCAGGATGTGCTCAAAAGAAACCGTAAATCTAACCCGAAAGTTTGACTAATTCAACCGTGGACAATCCTATCTAGCCTTTTATAATAACTGACATGTAAATTAGACTGAACCATTCGTTGGGTGTTTCGCCATTAGAGAATAGTTTTAAATTATAAATTTTAAATAGCAGAGCATGCTACGTAATGATCTATAAACGAACTCAATTTCATAGATGCTGTAACATTCTTTCAAAACAGGTGTGAAAAAATTATCTTTTTTTCCCCTTCATCTTTAATTTTCTAGCAGGCCTAGAAAAATTGGTTCCTTAGCAGGTAAAAATAATTTTGCAGACGCCATCTGTCTATCCGATACAGAGGTGCATTCGCTAAACAATTTTCAAATGTGAACTGTTTTTTTCTCGTGCATTTTGATGTATAAGTTTGGCTTCGGTGATGAATTATCAAATATGGTTCACTTGTTTATATCTAGCAAATATGGGAAAATACTTGGTTATGAATGTTTCTCCTCCGCTCTTTCTTATCTCTCATGCTATTTAGTAATTATACAGGGAAGCCCCGCCTTTACGGACACTCGAGGGACAAAACAATTCGATCGTAACAGAGGCTGTGTGCATCAGAATTGCCAAACATTACCAAAAAACTTCAAGCAAAAATATATTCCATTGAAAAGTAGCCAAAAAGTGAACGAAGTATTAGAACCTGTGCATCCATCTAATGAGCATAATTTGAGCCAAAATTACTACTATTAGTGTCTGTACAGGGGCTTTAGTCCAATGGGACGAATGGCGAATATGATTTTCATTACCGTATCTGAGGGTGACCGTTAAGCAGGGGTTTTAACTTTAAGTAGGCTTTTAGACGGCGTTAAGCAGGGATTTTAAATGCATTATTTAAGTAGGCTTTTAGCCGGGGTATTTTTATTTAACCATTAAAAAGGGGTGACCGCATCTGAGGAGTGACCGTTAAGAGAGGTTTGATTGTATTAAATAACATACCTGTTTTCTTTATTCGAAAAAACAAGGACAAAACTATAGTAGAGTCTCACTTATCCGATGTAAACGGGCCGGCAAAACGTCGGATAAGCAAAAATGTCGGATAATAAAGAGACGTTTAGAAAAAGCCTATTTTAAACATCAAACTATGATATAATTTTACACATTAGAGCCTTATAACCATGTTTTACAACAGAACAACATTTACAAAAAATTAACTGGAAAAATGAACTTACAGTTACAGAATATTCTGAAGTTGAATACATTTCATTTCATTCCGTGCACCGCCCAGGCTCTATCGACCATTGTCAATTTTAGCCATTGCCCGGATGAGGGGCTGGGCGATGTCGGGTGCTTTATTATGCATATAAAATATAAAATACATGAACATTGAATATAAAAACACATTATTAAAAAAAAAAATGTATATACAGATTTAAATATTTCTATTATACAATTTATTCCGATGAGCTGTTCTGATGTCCTTTCCAGCTTTATTGAGCCCGAGCCCCCTGTTCCTCTCTGTGGCCAAGCGCCAGGTCCTGGACCCATGTCTTCCCTCGTTGGCTTGTTGGCTAGTGTGAGCCCTTCGTGTCACATTGGTCCAACCAGGTGCCAGGTCCTTCAGCATGAGGGGAGGGGGTTGTTCGATTATTCAAAAGCTCCTCAGCTTTTGGTTGGGTGCTTCACAGTTTAAACACTGATCATTGGGGCTTTGTTTCTTGATTACTTTCACTGGATCATTCTATTTGAAGTCAGAGTCAGAGTCTTCCCATATTTCGACCGCTTCTTCTCTCTCCGATTGCTCTCCCTCTGTGTCGTATTCTTCGTCTTCTAATTCTTCTATTTCCTGGGAGAGTATGAAGTTGAATACAGTACTTTAACTTAACTAAACTTAGTTCTCTCATAAAGACATTTTCTATCGCAGTCTGCTTTTCCGATGAGTGTCGTTTCGTCTCGCCATCGTTGCAGCATCATTATTCCTTTAGCTTCTTCTTGTTGCTCTCAATGTATTTAATTGCAGTTTCTAGAGCCTTAGTTCGTTGTGTGAAATTCTGAGAGGCTCAACAGTTGGTGTTCAGTCTTGATCTTGAATTCCGTTGCCATCGCATTTGACAAGAGCGACAATTTCTTCAGCAATTATTTCATACTGATCATCATCCTGCTTTCGGTTTCTGGCAAAGATGCATCCTCACATCTAGGGGTACGTTGCACTAAAGGTAGAATGGTTTCTTCGGTTTCATTTGCGTTTACCGTTTCCATACTTTCACCATCGCCTAGCAGCTTCTTCCCAGATTTGGCAATTGTTGGAGCCCTTATTGATATATTGTCCTCGTATCTTGTCCTTCTTCAATTTCGACAGACACATGCGAATGACAGATGTATGAGTCATAGCGTATCCGGTCGTGCAATGCATAGTCGGGGTAACTAATTAGCTGCGGTAGTTCCGAATTGGTCATGCTCATTCTCGCAACTTGCAGTTTTAGGTGCCGATTTATGCATTATTTTATTTATTTTTGCATTGGAACGTCGGAAAACGAAGGTCGGATAAACGAGTGAATCTACTGTATTACTACCAATACTTAACCGCACATGTACCTCGTGAAGATTCTTATTGGGAATTTCTAAAGAATTTGTACATGCGGGAGCACGCGTGGCTGTATATAATGGGAATAATGTTACTTATGTTGTTAGAGTTATTCTTGTTCTATCCTACACTGGTGTCACTAGCTTTCTTTCGTATTTCATACCGAAAAGGGCGAATACCTGAATTTCCGCTTTATGTAAGTATTATCGTGTTGAAGGTTTGTCTGCTCTCTAGAGAGACTTTTCCATTATCATTCGGCTCAGACTACCTATAGCAGAAATCTACAATGTCACCGCTCATTGAGAATATGCATTGTGTATAATAAAACTATGCATTATACAGGGTGGATAGTATCGACTGCCTGATAATTACACACATGATTCCTTGTAAAAACTAATATTGACGAGAGTGTTTTCCATTTTAGGATCGGATGAATATTATTGGAGTTATAACGTTTAGTTAAATGACGTGTCACTTTTGCAACGGTCAGTTAGGTGCCAAACATCCAAAGAAAAAGAATATTTCCACCTTACTACTGACTGAAAATGAACTGAAATATTCGCACACACACACACACACACAACCCCGTTAAAAGCAAGTTCAGTTATTTTCTTTCAAGACTGACACTTTTTCCCTCTTGTTGTAAAGAGGTGTTATTACGTGATCTTGTTATTACGTGCTACCTTCGCCCTGCTATACACCAGATTTGTAAAGCATTAGCTAGACGAGATCGATGTGAACATTTTTTTCTCCCCGAAATCTCAACATTTTCTTGCCAAAATGTGTCAAATTTTTTCTGAAAAAAATTGATTTGTACAGCATTAGCTCATTCGCTTTTTTTTATTACTCTCAGGGTTATAGCATTTCTATCAGCATAAAATCGCCAAGTTATGCATTTGGTACATTTTCAATGAATTTGGCGGGATTAAAAAGTGGCATCATCAATTCTTAAAAAATACGTTACACAACACACCTCTATTGGTCAGATCAAAAAACTGAGAACATTTTTCCGCGTATGGGTTTTTCACAATGAATCACGTGTGTTACTATTGGGAGAGCGATAGTATTCCCCCCCCCCCCGTACAAAAATATTCAGTAAATTACAAAAATCAAATATTTAAGTGAGAAAGATATACATGACACACTGGGGATCATTGGGCTTCAGTTTCGATAAAACACATACGAAATTAGCAGTTGTAATCAAAGAACATAGCTGTTAATGAAACTGTAGATATATTATGCATCAGAATATTAAAAATTAACGTTTTTTATATGTTCAGCTTATACTCCGAAATACGCAGACATAACGCACGACACTTGACAATCACTGAGGAATATCAAATACCTATTTACTGCGGAGTAGCATTAACACGTTTGTTGACGGTTCCAGTGACTGGGCTGGTCTCTAAAGGTAACACCAGGGAGAAAACGAAACGAATATTTACTCCTATTTTTCTCTATTGTAATGTTCACCGAAAAATTCCGGCTTTTGAATGGTCCAAAGCATTCATGGTCCGTTCGATACTGGTTATTTTGCTGTTCCTGTTCAGCAGTGAACCTACTTCCACAAGACGTGGAGTTCTGAATGCATAAGTTTCAAAAATCGATACATAAATCTAAGAGCGTAACTATATAGGTTTTTTTTTTTTTGCTTAACAGTGATCGCAGAGCTATGTCTTCAGCTTCCGCATTCCGATATTACGCCAGAAAATTTTCTTCAGTACATGCCCTGTAACGATTCCGGAAGGAAACACGTTACTCCCCCTCCCCATACACAATATAAAGAAAATTTCCTTAAACGGCGGCAGAGGAAAATAGGAATGAGGATGGAAAACAGGAAGGTGGATTCCGGATTATTGTTCTGGTTTCCAATAATTCGATATCGGCTCTACACTTAAGAAATATTCCCAACGTGGCGGAAGGAGAAAATCAACGTTAAAAGTATGTGGGGCGTTACGGAGTGTAACACTGAATTTTGGGTAGGAGAAAAGGCTTGAGGAAAACATATTATTGATTCTCGAACTTTCGATGTGTGTGTGTTGAGATGTTTAGTGTTAATCTCTTAGAACGGCTTTCAAAAGGGCACTCTTGTTTTTGTTTTTTTTAAAGAAAAAAAGCTTTTCTGTCAAAAACTTATAAATGGGAGACGAAACTTAGTTTTTGAAACATGTTGCGTTTTAATAAATTATCGAATATTCTATTCTTTGCCCACATAAACACTGTTTACTATGCTTTGCTACTTGTTTCTTTCTCCTCTAGCGTCATTTTGTTACCACTAATCGCCGGCTGTGAGATATAAACGCTATCGTTTCTCATTCTCATTCTATTTAGTTGAAAAGACGCTTGTTGGAGAGACAGCTCCTTTGGGGCTATCGATGCCGTAACGATAGAGATGTGATTATGTTCTTGGGGGAAAAGAAGAGCTCTTGGTATCTCTATCGGATCGTCGTGTAATTTGGCTTCGTACAAAATATCGATACCCGTTTATTCGGCTATAATTTCGAACGGGTGTATTAGGCGTGTGCGTATCGTTTTTGAGTTTTGCGGTTATGGCGATTGGGCAGTGAGAAGAACAATCATGTTTAGAGTTCGTATTGATGACAAAAAAGGAATTTTATCTTTTTAGAAAATGCCAATATAACTCATCGGTGCACAAAATGTTTACCAGGTGTACAAAAATTAGACCTGGTACCATGGTTGTTGTGTTACTTTGTTTAAAGGATTATTATGCCTATCCATGCAATTATAACCCCATTGTATTACTTTATCCATGTGACTACGATTTTCTGAATTCAAACAATTAAGGATGTGAGATATATGTTCAGAGCTTTTAACAATCAGAATCCTGCCAATTCTGAATTGGGAATGAATTTTTATTGATTATAATTTTTTTGTATGATTGCATTACAAAATGTTAAGTTAGTGTTGGAATTCTTATAACTATATGAATAATTGTTATTTAATGCGAATATCATTGCAATATTCATATGTTTGTTACTGTATAATATATTGAATCACCGTGGTCACTAATGTGCTTTACAGGGTGATTCCGTAATTTCCTTTGCCTCATTTCACTGGCGAACTGTTGAACATAGAGGCATACTTCTAATTAGAAAAAGTATCCGAATAACGTATAAAACTAAGATACATCATTCATGTTACATGTATTGTTATTGAAATATACAAATTAACTTTTTGTACTGAAGAAAAAACCCAATTAGAAAGTTTTGGCTCTGTCTTTCCTGAGGGGGAAAATACACAATATTCCAAGTGTAATCTTCGCTGAAATATTTGAATTTAAAAATCGGAGTAAAGGTGGGAATGGACAGCATTAATGAGGGAAAGAAGCGTAGTTTCTCTTAGTTTATGAAATTTTTTTCCCTCAAGCTTTTCTCCAATATTTGAATTAAAATATCTCAACGAATATTGTCCTTAGAAACGTGGAATTCATTTTTCGCCTGAAGAAACAGGGCAACAAATTTCTATTTGGATTTCTGAGCACGGGGTGTTAATACAAAAAGTAATTTTCTTTAATTCGATAACAATGCAATCCTTTGCTATATGAATGACGTTACAGTGGAACTTCGGTCAGCGAGCATAATTCGTTCCACCAACGTGCTCATTATCGGAATAGCTCGTTATTCGAACCAAACTTTCCATAGGGAATAATGGAAACTCACAAAATAAAAACGGCATTCAATCAATAATTAAACACAATAATAGTAAAATAAAATATATATATAAAGTTTAATAATATAATAAAATATACATAATATAAATAACGCCGTAAATAAACATACAATACGATAATGTTTAGAAATATTATTGACTATAAACTTACTCTAAACGTCGAGATAGATGAGGGCTATCGTTTAGGACGATTTACAGACTCGCTGTTATTTGCAAACTTATCCTTTTTGCGTCACTTTCAAAAAGATCCTTATTCAATGACAATATTGCTCTTGCCTCCTTTTTAGGATTTCTAGGAAATGGGAAATATTTCAGTGTTCGTTGGACAGATTCATTGCTCGCAAACTGCTACAGCTTTATTTAGGTGGTTATTTTTTTCAGAGTTTTGCAAAGATGAGGTTCCCATATTCTACACATCTCTCTAATCTCATTTTATGTGAGATAGGAGAGACCTTATCCTTACTTCTCTCTTCCTCTGAAGATACCTTCCATAAACTCTTGTTGGTGAGGGAAAAAGAGATCCATCACTTCATCTACCGTGAACTCCTTGACATTTTTCACCACTAGTTCTTGAATGTCATTCTCAAGCATCTCTAGTCTATTGTCTGCCCCAAGCACATAGTCTCTTCGACAAGTAATGACTCCTATTCATGAGATAACCCCCGCTAAGTCACGTTCAGTAATGCAAATCAGCCTACAGTTTTCTCTAAGCAGAACTTGAAGAAAACTCGATGTGCATGTACGCAAGGCTACAATGCTACATCTAGTTCCATATCGTAAATATTCACATTCGCACGTGTGTTAACTATCTGAGTGAGGCACGCTTACAGGAGACTGTAGGGGAGAATATTATCCGAAATTCCATAACGTGTGTGGGCGAAAGCAAAAAACAATCAGCTCAGTTGTGATAACACGAAAATAAATTTAAAAAAAGCGCAAAATTTTTGCACGTGAGGAGAATCATCGCTCGTTAACCGAATCTAATTTTTTTCAAAATTTTTGCTCGTTAACCGAAGTTCTACTGTATTTGGATACCTTTTCTAATTGAAAGCATGCTTCTCGGATCGAAGCGTTGCACCAATAATTTGCGATGGAGGTGTTCGTTATGCAACTTGTATGTGTTACTGCCAAAGCCCGAAGTTGGCCATCCCAGTTTAACCTACTAATGTCCAAAATGCGATTTTTCGCCAACTTTAATTGATTCGCCCCCCCCCCCCGTGATTCGGGGGTCGTCGTCGCGTCGGAGTATTTTTTTGTTTTTGTAATAGGTATGGCCATTTGTAATTAGCCATAGCTAACAATCGTTATTATGGTTAGTTATGGCATTCCGAACGAAAAAAAGAATCTGGATATATCGGTATCTTAGTGATGCATATATAGGGGTGTGTATAGGGATAGACATATAGGGTCCAGCCAAAGCCCGAATTTCCAACATTAGCTGGATCAACCGTGCTGGCCGTATCGTGAAGTGGCCATTACCAGCCATTTTTGGCACTAACATGCATACATACAAAAGTGCAGTGGCGTAGTTTGACGAAACTGGCCCTTGCGCCACAAAAATCAAAATCCAAAATCCAATACAATACGAAAGTGTAGGATTGTGCACAAAAAAACAGGTTGGGGGGGGGGGGGGGGGTTAAAAAAATTGTTTCGGACACGTAGTTTCCCAGGCCGGCCTCATAAATGTCAACATTTGGTAAAATAATTGATCAAATATTCAACAACAAAAAAAACCAAAACAAATGAAGCAACAAAGATTTTTTTTCGGCGTCTCACACACGATATTATTTCGTTCCATCGCAACATTCTCTCGTGTGTCTCCTACCTTTATTTTTTGTTTCCTCCATTTTCTATTTTTTTTTGTATTCTGCTGTCACCACCGGAATGCCCTGGCTCGAACCTATCAAACATCGTTTCACACATGAGTAATGACAGTTCCACTTACTCGAAAACATGGATGTCTAACGGCGCTTCGACAGATTCGCTCCCCCTTTTTTTGCGGGTCGATGCTTTACTCTTGGCAGAGACATCAAACTATTTTTTCCTGTATTTTTATTTATTTATTTCACTTACTTATTTATTTTTTTGCTCTCCTGAACTTACTTCCCACCAGCTGACTTCAGTCAATAACTACTGCCCTTGTGCCAGCTGCGCTCAAGTCAGGCCAAGCAAAAATAAAATATAGAAGAGATCGACAAAAAATAAGAGTAATACTGGCAAAAAACAAAATTACTAAGAAAGACGAGAAGAAATTCTTAGAAAGATTTGAAAAAAAAAAAAAATCGTATTTTATTTTATTTTTTCAACATTTTGGCGTTTTCTTCAATTTTGGGGACTCGGTTTTCCTTTCCCTCCCCACTATTAAATGAATCTACAGAGATAGTTTAATTTCTTTGATGGCAGAGAAGTAATAAGAAAGTTTGCTTTTGTCTCTTCGAAGGGAGAAAATATAATTTCACACTTTCTTACTTTTTCTTTTTTTTTGTTATATTTTGCCCCCTTTCTGAGCTGGAAAAGAAAATTTTTCGTCTTCGATGGCATATGGCTTCTTATTTCGAAGGCTTTTGAAAAGATGCCAAGTTTTATCAGTAGTTATTTTCTTCCGAAGTGTCATTACCACCATCTTATCTCGTAAAAAAATTTTTTTGTTAGTTATGGGGAAATACTAATTTATAAAATATGTTCCGGAGGAAAAAATTGTAGTTATAGGCTATAATAAGAATTTTTATATTTTCTAACATTTTAAGGATATCAAAAAATGTAATGTGATATTTATTAGTTATATTTGAAAGTCATATTTTTATGGGCATAATTTTCTTCAGCCATCTCGTTGGGCAATTTTCCTGTTGTGGCCTTTGTATTTGTATGTATTATGTGCATAAATAAGTGATCCATTTTTATTAAAAACGCTATTGTGGGAATAAGTTAGAAAGAAAAGAAAATTTTATGGCTGGCATTTTTCAAAATTTCACAAAAAATTTGTTGTTTTTTTTGCTTCGATTATAAAATGGAATATTTTGCAATTGTTAATTAATAGTATTTTTCATAAATTATTTCCTTTTTTTCCATTTCCTACATTGATGATATTTTATATAGTTCCTCGATTAATTTATAAAGTTAGTGAAAGCATAAAAATTTATTTTCTTTTTAATACAATTTTGTATTCAATATTTTTCTGGATAATGTCTCTCACACCTTGAATGATGAAAGGACGAAAAAAAAATGCAGGACGTCACAGATTTATTTAGAAAAGATTTTTATACGTATTCGCAAGCAGAGATTTGACTATACACGCTGAATAGAGAGCCTCACCAAAAGACGGCTTCTCAAGCGTACACGAGAGATTGTTTTCTCTATCAACTACAACACTTTTCTGCTTGGCGCGTTTTTATATACCAGGGAGAAAAGATCGCGAACCATCGAGAAAAAAAATTTCCAGATTTCTCAGTTATAAGACACCTTTATATACATAAGTATATGAGGGCGTAGTATATAAAAGGGCTCTATTCAGCACCTCCTAGAGATAGAAGGCCTCTGCACTGTTTGTCATAAACGTCATTCAGACTACCTAGCAAGTTCGCTTCATTTTGAAACACAGCATCCTATTCCGTTTCTTCTTATTTTGGCGTAGAATCTTTCTGATTGGCTCACAAATTCCGCATAGTGATTGGATATGGAGCATAGAAATCGCCTGTACTGAGCCCGATCATTTCTTTTCCTCACAACGATGATACTGGCATGAGCAGGAAATTTTTTCCCCAGAATATTCAGAGGGACAATGGACTACTTACTGACGTCACAAGCAGACTGCAGAGGGTGAAATTTACAGAGAAATGCGAATTTTTATTTCCATTTTTGCATAAGATAATGAGTTAATGACTACTTATACTATTACTGGCGGAAAATGGCATGATAAATAATAATTAAGGACTATTTACATAAATTTCGTAGCAACAGTTTACTTTTTGAAGTATCATTTCTCGTCCCCACAGTTATGAAAATTCACGTACATATCTCTAATTCTCTTCACCTCTTTTTTTCTGTGTGTGTAGCTCCCTTCAGCACTTGTCGTGAAACTTTTTCTATTTGTGCCCCCCCCCCCCCTATTAGGGTATCTACTACTGGGTGAACTACTACTATCTTATTATATAACATGCAAAGAAAAATCATTTCACTGGAACTTTTGCTATCTCCTACCGAATAAAACTGTTATAATTTTCCGATTGAAGTTGCATACCGGTTTCTGAATATCGTAATAAAAAAATATTGTATTATATTGATTATGTTTTAGAAAGTAATAATATAATTATTAAGTATAAATATAAAAACATATTATCAGCTGACGTTCGTGTACAATAATATAATATTACCACATCTCGTCAAGTACAGTCGTCTTGAACCTTAATGATTAATTGAGGGCATAAACTAAAATCGAATTGTCCTCGCCGAACTATCAACGAAACCGAAAACATAATTGGTGAGACAGGGTTCCAATGCGTAGTTATAACCCATCAAACCCCCTTCGTCATCACTCTGCCAATTCCTGTTGCAGTAGTGCGCTTTGCAAATGAAAAAGAAAATAAAGATCAACGAGGTGGGTGAAAGTTCACCTGAGACCCAAAGGGTAGCAAATTTTTTTTTTTTTTGATAAATAAGTACTTGAGAAATAATACTTGAGAATATTCCTGAGTATTACACTGTTCCAGTGCAATTCGCTTTCGCAAGACATATCTCACAAGGATAAAAATGAATATCACGAATATATGCGAGTAGTAAAAATGATTAAAATGTCGCTGTGGTGGTCGAGTGGTTATAGTGACGGACTCGCGATGCGAGGATCCGGGTTCAAACCCCACAGTGGTGGTCGGCTGAAGTTGGTTTTCTGTGGTTCCCAACTTCAAGGCGTAAATGCGAGCCGATCTCCCCGTTAAAAGTCTCGCCACAGAGAGCAACAGTCCTACAACGATAAATCATTCGATCATAACACTTCACTCATAGTTAGAAAAACTAGTGGCAGATGGCAGCACTACACATAACAAGCATTACAGAGAAACAACAAAAACTTCACGTCAGGTTTCACTACACGTACACGCACATTTTCCGCATGTACCGATTGGTTGGGGGGGGGTGCATGTGTGGTGTAGTAGGTAGGGCCTCCAAAAAATGGCTCGGGGATACATGATGTTCTTAAGTCAGCCATTTCGTTGGGCAATTTGCCTGTTGTGGCGTTGTATTTGTACTTCCAATTTTACTTTTTTTTCCCTTCATAAAGGAATCTCATCAGGGCCAAGGTGAGTACGCTCACCGCATAATTATAATTATATGAGTATTAATATATATAAATAGATGTACCGACATACAGCATCACCTCGTTTTCAAGAGCAATGTGCAATGTTTTTGTGTACTTCGTACAATGTTCACAGACCTGGCAGCGCAGGCCTGGGCATATGAAGAAAAATTTTTGGTCTTTTGAGACGTGC
Source organism: Pholcus phalangioides (assembly GCF_987345545.1). NCBI lineage: Eukaryota > Metazoa > Arthropoda > Arachnida > Araneae > Pholcidae > Pholcus > Pholcus phalangioides. The sequence goes on along the minus strand of NW_028301612.1, from coordinate 9,638,531 downwards.
TTTATCTCTGCTGTCATATGAGGAAATCTCCATGAGATGTGGAATTTCAGAGTTGCTATGTTTATCGTATAGTTTTTTCGCTAGCTTCTTAGCATAAGATGTTACATCAGTCACTCCGGAATCCTTTCTGATGTTGACGTTTCTGACAAATCATGGTAAACCGATGTAACGCCTCAGGATTTTATTTTGAAATCTTTCCAATGCGGTGATATTCATCCTCTTTGAAAATAGACAGACAGGTGCTGCATACAACAGTATCGGTCTGATCGCCATCTTGTACAATATAATTTTATTTCGAACTGAAAGACTTGAGTGCCTGTGGCTTAGCCTGTTGTGCATGACCGACGCCACAGTCGCCCTGCGAACGGCATCCACACACTGCCGAGAGAAACTGAATCTCTTGTCCACAATCACACCCAAATATTTATTGTGAGTGACAGGGTTGACAATAATTCCTTGCACCTCTATAAATGCCTGTGTTGGCAGTGATGTTTTGTTCGTGAACCACATGAACTTAGTCTTATCTGCATTCAGTTCAACACTGGTTCGCACACACCAGCGCTCGACCAGTCTCACCATTTCTTGTAAATTTGAAAGGGCCTTGCTAGGGTCCGTATCTGTGCAACAAAGAGCACTATCATCTGCATACAAAACCGTAAAGCCTTTAGGGACAACTGGGAAGTCGTTCATGTGAAAATTGTGTAGGATGGGACCTAACACACTTCCCTGCGCTATTGATGAACGAATCTGTCTGGAATTAGATATTGAGTCATTTATCTGTACTCGGAAAGAACGCGAGTCGAGATAATTGCTCACAAATTTAATGATGTTGTATGGCATTCCCATGCGAATCATCTTAAGTAGTAGCCCTTTATGCCAGACCTTGTCAAAAGATTTCTTTAAGTCAAAGAAGGCTACTGCTGCAGTATGTTTAAAAATTTTGGCTTCTTGGATCCGTTCTACGAAGAGTAATAGTTGAGTGGTGGTCGAGTGCCCGCAGCGGAATCCGTGCTGCTCTGGACCGATAATGTCGTTATCTTCAATGAATTTATGTAATCTGCTAGCCACCACTCTCTCAAAAAGTTTACCTAGAGAACTAAGGAGTGAGATTGGGCGCCAATTCTGCGGATGATGTAAATCTTGCCTAGCCTTAGGGGGAACCTTAATTTTCGCAAGTTTCCATTCTGCCGGAAAGTGATTTGTTCGAAGCAACTCATTGAATATATTGACCAATTGGCCAACTATGTTTTCGGGAAGATTCTTAAGAGTGTTGTTTGTGATGGCGTCCTGACCAGGTGACTTTTTCTTTTTAAGATTTTTAATAATAGATTTTACTTCATCAATGTCTGTTGGAAATAAAGCTGGAGGTTGTTCTGGAAGAATATCTCCAAAGTATACCTGAACTTCTCTATCGACATTGGCTATAACTTGAGGAGGAGCGTTGTCACATGGAGAGAACTGCCTCTCATACGTGTCGGCAAAAACCTCTGCTTTGTCACTATAACAATATGCTGTTCCGCCTATGCCAATAATCGGAGGAATCCTCGAATAAGAGGGCTTGCATGTTTTATATACTTTATATAACGTGCCATCAGCACAGTTTGCCTCTCGCAAAAAACTTCAGTAACGTTCGCTCATAAATTCTCTGATTTCTCTAGATACATCTCTTTTTAAAGATCTGTATCTATCTTGGTAATACGGATTAAGGGTACGTTGCCATTTCCTCCTAAATTTATTTTTTAATTTGCATTTGATGCGTTCCTTAATGCAGCGGGGAATGCCCAGTGGATTATTAGTGGGAGCATCTCGGGTGGATTCCTTAGCAGTGTTAGTGATGGTTTCTGTGAGAAACAATAAGTCAGCTTCAATTTGATCAATATTGCTACCCGTGGATGAAGGCAAGGTGATTCTGGCCAAGTTTCGCTTAAATAATGGCCATACCACAATTTTCTTGGGTTTACATATAAAAGGAATATTGAAGTCCGCTACCAGAAATATAGGGTTGTGATCAGAATCCGTGACAGGTTAAACATGAACCGACATATCAAATGAAAGGTTCTTAGCAAGCGCTATGTCAAGAATATCTGGTGACTGGCCAGCCTGGTCAGGAAAATGAGTTGGAGTGTATGGCGCATAAGGCTGAATGCTTTTTCTGATACAAAAATTTTCGAGCAACCTGCCTTGGGTGTTTGTAGAGTGCGAGTTCCACAGAAAGGATTTAGCATTCATGTCGCCACACATTATCACTGGCTACTGACTCTACAATAATGGGCTCACAAATAATGTCCTTCGGGCCATTATCTCTCTTCTTTTTTCTCTTTTTCTTCTGACTTCCCTTTCCATTGACGCTATTTGCATCGTCATCAGATGATTGACGGGGAGAAGGGCTGTTTTTGCGAAATATACCACAAGATGATGCCTAGGCATCGAGCACTTCACCCAGTTTTCATATCATAGCATTCTCAATTTACAATGTCAGTGCTGAAACTGATGTTACTTCACTTTACAAAAACATTAACCGTTAAAATTTTGAAGCAAATTTGATAGTTTGATAAATATTATTCAGAAAATATTTTATTATTCTATATTATTTAATTTTTTAATATATTTCAAAAAAAACAAAAGCCTTTATCAATGTCAATTGATAATCAGATTAGTTTTATTCGGTAGGTGGCAGCAGATATTTCACATCAATGATTTTTGTTATTAACATGTTAGATTGCAGTGGTTCTTAACATGGTGCCATATGGCTTTCTAGCGTCTCTGGGATATTCTGGAAGGGGGGAGCACAGGTGAAAATCAGATGAAGGGGAACCACGACAAATGCTGATGAGGGCCCTCACAGAGAGAGGTGATAGGGGGGTCCATATAGGCAGGGTCCGGACCCTCATATCCATAGAGGGGGGCCCAGGATGAGACACTACTTTTCTCCAGCCAAGAACGGGTGACCCCGGAACACTTTGTTAGTGCCGTCTTAATACGTGGGCCACCCTGGAATGGCCCGGGGCCTCAAGTTTGAAAGGGGTGCTCATGATAACGATATTTGGTCAAACTTTTCGAGAGCTTCAATATGTGAATAGCATACTACACAGGCATTTTTATCCAAGTACGGGGGCCTTAGAAAAATTACTGTATCCGGGGGGGGAGCCGATGGTACTCTTAAGACGACCCTGCACTTTTCCTGAGGGCCCATGATGTTGAGACGCCCTCCCTGCAAGAGGGAAGTTCACTAATTTCTAGCTCAGGATAGGCGTGGGCCGAATGTCTGAAAATGCATTGACTCGTCCAATATATGTATTTTTTTATTGTAAAGTAATATATTATTATTATTATTATTATTATTATTGCATTGTATTATTGATTAAATGCCGTTCTTATTAGTGATTTTTATGTGAATGAATAGTGTGTGTTGTAGGGGGAACGGTTATCTCTCCGTTTTTTTCCATTATTTCCTATGGGGGAGTTTGATTCGTATAACGAACGAATTAAGCTCGTTAACCGAAGTTCCATTGTATTTGAATTATGATTAGTTAGAAAATTGACTTTGAAATTTGTCTTTTCTTTTGTCGTGGATACCAGTTAAGACTATATTGTTAGCAATGTTTATTTTTATGTGAAGGAAATCAGCTTAATTATTGTTTTTAATAGTTGTTTTTAAGATTTAATGTAAAAACTATAGGATAAACTTGTTGACTGATTTCGTGAAAGTTGTCGCAGTTGAAGATTATTAAATCTTCTTATCTTCTTCTTATCTTCTTCATTAAATGCATTTATTTTTCAACCAGGTTTCAGATACATTTATGATTTAATAATCAATGTGTGGATTTTCCATCCATTTTTTATGGATTTTCCATATTCCCTGCGAATACGGAGGGACGACTCTATTATCTATTCTAAAGAATTCAAAGAATAAAATATCCTTCGAAACACTATTATAAGAATTTATTTATAACCCAAAAGTTTATCTTATTACGCACTGCTACTTTATCGGTCAAAAGTCTGTGAAAATTTCAAAATAGCATCAAGTATCTCATATATTATGAATCCATTGATGAAATCGGAATTATCTGACGATTCAATTACGGAAACAAATGGGATATAGAAGTATTTTGGAGTTGACATTTCAAGTCATGCGAAACACAGCAACGCTCGAGAAATTGGAGCTCATGGCGTTACCTACTACTAATTTATGAGAGGTAATTACTTGATTACCTACTTAATCATATTTTATGATCTCCAACATCGCGTTTATTGACAAACTAAATCTAGAACATTAATTTAATAGTAATTAACGCTACGCGGAAACTGTGCGTGGATTGTGAGTATCTACGAGTATGCAGATATTTTTGAATACTCGGTATTCTAGAGTTTTAAAACAACAGAATTATGTTTTCTCGACTTACTTTCAAAAGAGAATAGAATATGAGTAAATGGATTTTCTTTAATTCAATAGATAGCTCTTCAACTTTTACATTTTTTGTACGCTTATGATAATTTTTTTACTGATTTAAATCAGAATTTTGACTGGTTCTAAACATGCTATTAATTTGGTTAACATGCATATTTCTTCATGCATTTAGTACTTATTCATGAAAGAAAATTTTTCTTTAGAATTTCTAAACACTAGAGAAATTTATGTTGAAAATTCTGTACAAAATTGGTTCCATGTTTATCTGTCTGCCTTGTAATTCCTCAATATTAATTTAGATCATAGTTTCCCAAAATTTTGTTCCATCGGCCCCTTACCCCTTATTCAATTTTCCTTCTCATTGTTCCCCCCCCCCCCAACACAAGCTAACCCTATCTAAGCTGATCCTATACTAAATCCAAAGCTTCTACCATCCCGTGGACCTTTTCATCTCCCCCCGGTGGCAGTATTTTCCACTTTGGGAAACACTAATTTGGACATTTGACAGAACTCACAAAACTTTGCGTATACGGTGTTACAATTTTGGTTCATTCTTAAAAGTATTCGTACCGTAAAAACTCATACCTTGAGGGGAACTTTCTCTTTGAAAGTAATAGATCTCTCTTAAATTTTGTTAACATACAAATGGGCTTATGTAAATGAATGATCGTTTTATTTAATAACAAATTATTTCTATCCGTATTGCTCCTAGAATAAATAGAATCGACGATTGTTATAAGGTGTTATAGGGACCATTCAAATGGAAGGACCGGTAGGATAAGTCCCAAATGTTTCCATAGAACAACTACCATTATTTTTCGAAATAACGACCTTACCAATATAACGTCTGTTTTCGACGGGACGAAGGATGCCGTTATATCGAGCGTCGACTGTATAATACCCAGTAAAGTTCAGCAACCGCCGTATCAGCTCAGGACTTTTCAACTCGCCATATCTCTCGTGCATTGAATGGTAGTTTTCTCATGCATTTAAAATTAATAATTTAAATATTTCACGACCTACACTATCATTCATATCCTAAGCCCATTTTTCTGTTCGTAAGTTGGGCAACTGGAGGTACCACTGCACGCGTTTACGGAACAAAACACAACAAATACTGCTCAAAATTTTTCTTCAGAAATTCTCTTTCTCAACAAATCCCCGAACCTTAAAAAATAAACTGTCCGGCGAGGAAAATGGGTTCTTTTTTTAACAGGGACTTTTAGAATGCAAATTCAGTTACAGAGGTTCTCAAACATTACGTTTTATTTCGACGCAGTGTAATTTTTGATCCTTTACACCCCCTCTAACCATTGTTAGAGGGTTCAATTTTAGGTTAAATTCCAACCCCCTGGTTGGAATTTTAACAGCAAACTTTGAAACTTTATAGTTCAGGTTCTAGCTATAAATGTTCAAAACTGGTATCTGTGTGTATATCTAGGAAATAAGGTTGAAAAGTGATGATCTTTTTTTTCTATCCAGTCGTCTTTCTCTCTTTTATGCTATTTACTACTGAATATAGTCAAACCTGAGTTGACCGTACCTCTCGCAAAAATACGGGAAATAGAGACCCTAAACCAGGGGTTCTTAACCTTTCTCAGCCGCGACCCAAAATAAACAACAACCTCAGTTTCGCGACTCATGGGGCTATTTATTTTTTGAAATTGGTAAAACCTGTGATGCGATAAATTCATTTCTCATAGGACTGTAATTGGGTTTGTACTACTCATAAAGGAAATCCCCCTGCGGATCAGTTCTAGAGTGTGACCCATGCCTTAATAAAACTTGACTGTTGGTGGATTTGTACGAACCATCACGGAAGACCCTGCGAAATAAGTTTGGTTTGTGACCCATAGCTCAAGAGTTGCTGACTGTGAATGTGTTTGTGCGACCCAACTCGGAAGCCGCTGCGAATCGAGTTTGAATCGGGACCCAATAACTCAAGAGCACTCTGTCAGTGGATCTAAACGACCAATCTCGGAAGCCCCAGTGACCCAAATTTAGATCGTGGTCCATAGGTTAAGAATCCGTGTCCTTAACCGTAAAAATAAAGAACATTTCCGCCTCTCACTGAAAGTGTTGTAAACATACCATGATGATGATTAAAATGGCTGGAGACCCACCAATGGACAGGAAACATGTGGTGGCTGCAAGTCAAACACGAAAAAAGCGTTGAGCAAATGGCAAATATGAGATGTGAATATTCATATCTAAAGTCATAATTACGTATAATTTTCTAGGTGTGAAATTAATTAAGCTTCTCAGAGAAAACGGTAGGAAAAAACATCATATTAACAAAAAAGTCGACTGATCAAAAATGCGTGGAAATCATAGAATTTCCCTCGAAACACGGTTCATAGTGTCAGCTTGGTCCACGGTCCCTTCAATCTATTTCTCTTCATTCCATTGGGGAAAAAACAGAGGAAATTATGACTGAATTGAGTAGTTTTTTGTTCAACTTCACCACAAGATAACTAACGAAGAGGAGGAAAAATAAATGTTTTTTTTTTCTTTTTTCACATTAGATGAGGACGAATTTACTCGTCAACGTCAGGAAAGCGATTATTTTTTGTAATTTTAACTGTAAGGAAACAACACTGGCTCCGATTGCTCCTTATCCCTTTCAGATCTGAACATTCATTTTTTGGAATTTTCGAAACATTTTTGCATTTTTGATACTCAAAAAGCACATTAAAAACATAAATGTCATCATTCATAAATGTCATTCACGCTACCCTGCATCATCTTGGCTGATGCAGGGTAGCATTTATCTTCACATACAATTTTTTTCTAGAATTTTAGTTCTAAATTTTATGCAATATATCACTTTTACCGGAGGCACTTTCTCCTGGGGAACAGATCTTAAAAAAAAGAAAAAAAAAACCCTGCAAGTTCAACTTTGAGTGCTGCCTTTTGATGAAAGCTCCCAACATTTCATATTCACCATATTTCTAATTCAAAATTGACATATCCCTTTAAGTCAGGGCTTAACTCCCTGAAGTCAAAAGAAAAAAAATCTGCAGAGAGAAAAAGCAGCCACTGTGGTGGGGCGCGGTAAAGTGAACCTACTTCCCTTTTTCGCACAGTGCCTGGCTTGCTGCTTTACACCAGTGATGCTCATATTTTAAACAAATAAATCCATCTTACATAAACATATTGAAGAAAACAGTCATTATTCGCAAGCCCACGCCAAAAAGATGGAAAACCCTTATAAATACTATGTATATATTGCATGTGACATACCAAGACTAGACCTTCTGCAAGTCTATCTCCAGACTGGGACACATATGCGACTTCAATCTTTTCAGATTACTCACCGCCTATTACTCGCAGCAAATCCCCGCTACGGAATAGAGTGACAATGTGAACGGGATTCAATAACTTCTATGTTATTGTATATGAATCTCTGTGGTGGCGTAATTGCATGTCTGATGACTAGCCACATGTGACTGGGTTACCTGTTGTCCCTTTTCTGATGTATGTATTTGTATCACTGAAATGTTTATAGGTATTATAGGTCAATAGAAATTTGTATATAGGATGCGCGCATGTGTAACATTTTATTTTGCTTGCTATTTTACTGTGCTAGTATGTATAACTACCTCTATGAAATGCTAGGAGATTGTGGGATGAGTAAATCACACTTACTTCGTCCTTGCCATCAATGACTTGATTTATCTCCTTGCAGATGAGCTTGCTTCGGTTTTCCATTTATTGGTTACTTTTGTTGACGCCGACGTGGTCAAATGTCATATTTCCTTTTAAGATCAATCCCTGGGGCTCTTGCCGGTTTGAACTCACCATCGCTCCCACCGCTCAGACGCGCACTGCCAGTCTTAGTATGTATGCGGTGTAAGTTGTTATCGAGGAACAATATAATCCACCGCACACGAGCAAGACTCATAGGGTTCTACAAAACTCTCCTTTCGAAACACAGTCGACCGTACTGGAGGTACCACCGCAGTGGTACCTTCAGTTGTCCGACTTACGAACAAAAAATGGGCTTAGGATATGAATGCTAGTGTAGCTCGTGAAATATTTAAATTATGAATTTTAAATGCATGAGAAAACCACCATTCACTTCACGAGAGATAAGGTGATTTGAAAAATTCTAAGCTTATAAGATGCACGTATGTGATATTTCATTTTGCATTTTAAACATACCGAAAATATGTTTCCTGGTGATGGCTTTAAGGTTTGAAGTCCCGTAGGACATGAACCGAGCCATCACATGGTTAGTTAGTTAGTTAGCCGCTGTGGGGGGACGAGTGGTCATTATGACGGACTCGCATCGAGAGGACCCGTATCCAAACGCACACGCCGGATTTGAACATACTCCACAGTGGTGGTCGTCTGAAGTTGGTTTTCTGTGGTTCCCAACCTCGATTCAGAAATGCTAAAGCTGATCTCTCAGTTAAAAAGCTTCGTCACAGAAAGCAACAGTCCTACAACGGTACAATTATTCAATCATTGCACTTCACTGATTGTTAGAAAAATTGATTGCAGAACCAGACATAACAAGTATTAAAAACAGAAACAAACTTCACGATAGCCTCACAACACACGCACATTCCGGCATATACCAATTTATTAGAAATTTCCTACGGAATGCGTACGACGTGAATGTACGGTTAAGTAGTAGTGGTGAGAAATAGCAACCCACATTTCTGTGGAGTCTGTAAGGGTTACAGCAACAAGATAAAAAACGAAATGATGTTTAATATCATGTAATGCAAGAGTTCTTAACCTGTGGGTGGCGACCCAAACATGTGTCGCGGGGATTTCAAGATGGGTCGTTCAAATCCAATTCCAGCGACGGATCATGATAGCCCAAGTGAAGTGGTGGTAAGATGCTCGTTTCTACCACCGTGAAGGTTACCGTCACGGTCCCATGTTCAAACCTGAGGTCGGATATGGATAAGATATTTTCCCTCCAAGAACTTGAGGTGATCAAAGATAGCCCCTCCATTTCCAACTCATCTCATTAATGACAGAAAACTGCAATATAGCGATTTGGCCAGGGTTCGTGTTTCGTGAGGTAGCAAGGATCATGATTATGGGTCCCGATCCATACGTTATTCGCAGGAGATTCGACGATGGGTCGTAAAAATTTACTTGCAGCCAAGGATTCTTGAGCATTTCGTCATTATTCAAACTTGACTCTCTCGCGGGGGGGGGGGGGGGTTCCCTAGATGTATCGTAAAACTCCATTCACGGTCCTGTTATAAATGTACTTATTAGGTCACTGATTTCACTAATTTCGAAAAACAAAATCCCATGGGCGACAGAGTAGTCTGTTGTTAATTCTGGGTCGCGGCTGAATAGGTCGAGCACCCCTGATCTAATGGGAGAACAATAGTAAGTTGTAACATATTGAAAAAACTACACGATGTAGGAAGCTGTATTATATTCGCGGAAAAGACTATCCTTACTATGACACGTAAACACAAAGAAGGTCGTCGAGGAAACGTATTTCGCTGTTTTACTTTCTTTTCGAGCCCGAAAGTATCCGGGAATTTATTTTACTTCTTCACAGAGCCAAAGCTGAACATACACGAGGACATTACAGCCCGAAAATAAACGATATGCAATCAGGGGAGAAAAGAAATCTCCAGATACACACTCAAAGCAGTTTCATCAACTAAGATGGAAGAATGTGTGTGTGCCAGAGAATAAAGGAGAGAGTAAGAGGAGAGAGAGAAATTCGCATCAGTTTCTAACACTTTTACCCACTTGTGCCCAACGAAATCTAAACCCATTTTTCAGTATCAAAAGCGAATGAAATGGAACCCAGAGTTCGACAATTTTTCACTTTCGGTTTTTCCCACCGTCTTCTCTTTATTGACTCTCTCTCTGTACTTTTCTCCTCGTCTCTGAGTTCTTTCTTGCCATTCGTCTGATGTCCTTTTCTCCTCGTCGAGGTGCAATTCTCTCTCTCTCTCTCTCTCTCTTTCCTTTCTCCTCTCACATCATTTCTCAACAAGAACGATTCAACCCAATTTAATTTGAATTCTCTCTGTCTCTCCCTTTTTCCTTCTCCATGTTTCCTATTTCTTTTGGCTGATGATGATACTAATCAAATGGTATATTATTATAATAGCAGTAGTGTGATTCTGTGGAGATTATATGCATATCATTCGTCATGTCTTCCAATACATGTTTCTCCAAGAACATGTAGGTAATTGATGTCTTGGTATAATGTCATAGATAACTTTTTTTGTTTTACTGTTACGCTGGTAATAGATGGATCGCATGTAAGGGTGGAACACACAATATTGGTGTCCATACAACTGGATTTTAATGCATCGATTACATATTGCACTTCGACTTTATCTGTCTAACTGGAGCTCGGATTATACGCATTAAAAAAAAGTGGTGAAGTATGCACTTAAAAATGCCAAAAGATGCACTTAAAAATGCCAAAAGATGCACTTAAAAATGCCAAAAGATGCACTTAAAAATGCCAAAAGATGCACTTAAAAATGCCAAAAGATGCACTTCAAATGGCAAAAGATGCACTTACAAATGGCAAAATATGTGCTTATAATGCCAAAATATGCATGAAAACCCCATAATATGCACTGAATATCTTGAAAAAGTTAAAGATTCCGAAGTATCTACCATAAAGAAAAAAATATGCATTAAAAATCATCATTCAAAAAAGCAGATGTGCATTTAAAATGCATCTTTTCCATTTATTAGTGCATATGTACCAAAACATATCCCCGTATATATAAATATATATACACACCACATATGAAAATTATTTCTACATATCTTTTATTCACACATTTTTAATTTCCAGTTTGTTGTAGCTGCTCAGTAAAGAAAATACATATGTGAACTAGCTTGTCCGTTTGCTATAGGTAAGTGCTCAACAGTTCCAACAATGCCGTCAATTCTTTTGCTGCCTGTCTTTAGATCGTTGAGAGAGTCATTAATCCGGTGAGATTTGAGTATCCTGTGTGAGTATTTGAATGATTTTCTGGAATTAAGTTGCCATTTAGAGAACATACCTTCCTCGTCGTTATATTGTATTGTTGCTTTAGGTATCATACGTCTTTATCCCATATTACGTGCATGACAGGATTTGAGTGTCTGTAAACTGTGTTTGAAGTGATGTACTGCCGACTAGTTTGTTGTCAGGATCAGTGACGTAGTTGCAGTTTTTGAATTATTAATAACATAAGAATTTTGACACTATTTATAAAAAAAAATAACATTTTGACATATCTCTAGAAATAGCCTTAGAATAAAACGATTAATATTCGTGAAATACTTTAGAAATATCTATTAATTCCACTAAATCCCACCTGCGGCAAAAAAAAAACAATGTTATGAAAATAATTATGAACAATATTTATTCAAAAAATTATAAGAAAAACCCAGTTTGCTTTTGAATAAACCTTCAAAAATATGCACTTATTCTAACAATTATCCGACGATTTTATGCATTCATATCCATTAATGCTAAAAAAAACGGCCAAAATATGCATATAATCCGGATTCTATGTAAAACAAAACTATAGCTTGAAATTTTGCTTTTAGATATGATTTCAGATTAGATCTGCTCCCGAGTGGTACATAAAGTCCACGGGATCGAACCTAGGAAAAGGCATAGATATCAAGTTCTTTACCTATCGAGCCTGAGGCACCCACCGAGAGATAGCGCCCTGATTGCCGACCCAGCTCGATCGGTAGTAAATTATTGTATCGCGGTATGATTGGAGTTGTTTTGTGGTAAAGTAGTAGAAGTTATAGATTTAAAGTAAAACTTAAACTTATCAGTAAGATCCACCATTGGACTGCGAGATCAGAGCTTTATCCTTCCTATGTGAGGGAGTGCAGCCCCCTTGGGGTATAGCCCAAGATATATCCACTCCGGGGGCCCTAGAAAAGTATGTGAATTGAGTCCCGGCTCCTTGATTGGGCGGCCCTGGATTTTATTCATTGTTAAAATGAATACAAATAAAAAAAATTTCGTGGCCCTCACGGGGGGGGGGGGGCGTTATGTCCGACAAGTCCCCAGGTAGGAGCCTCCATGAAAAGTTGACGGGTTTAATTTCGGGGGGGGGGCGGCTTGGATGAATCTCGATCATTTTTGTTGTTTAACATTGTAAAATTTGTAGCAGTGAAAGCCCGAGATAAATTCAGTTTGGAGCCCCCACCAAAAATCTGCGTATTGTGTCCCGGGTAATTGGTTGGGGCCCGTGGATTTTATTCGTTGTTAAAATTAATATAAATTCAAATTCTCCATGGCCCTCACAGAGGGGATGTCCGATTATCTTCCAATTCGAGGGCCCCATGTTGTAGTTGACAGGTTTCATTTTGGGGTCCCTGGATGAATTTATTTTTTTTTACACTGTAAAATTCGCAATAGTGGAACTTCGAGATAAATTCAGTCCGGGCTCTGCTAAAATTCTGCGAATTGGGTCTCGGATCCTTGATTGGGGGCCCTGGAATTTATTTTATGGTAAAATGAATACAAGTGAAACTTTTTCGTGGTCCAACAGGGCTCTAGTCTGGGGACTCCATAGAGATAAGTTTTTGGGATGAATCACATTTGCTTTATTTTCCCCCTTTATTATTCTAACATTCGTCAGTAACCTGGTGCTTTGATATGTCACTTTTCATAGCATTCTGATGAAGTGGGAGGAAATAAACAACATATGTTGTGAAGTGGAAGGGAAGGGGGGGGGTGTTTGGCCACCACAGGCGGCAGAGGAGCAGAGTTATATTCATTCATATTAAGTTTGTTGATGATTTACATTTCGCACAGTTTCAATGTGATTCGTACACTACGCCATTGAAATTCAACTTTCACTTTATCACGCAAACTAGAATCAATCTGAGAAAACCCAATGCAAGATACGGAATCGGCACCTCCAAAATCATTCTAAAATCACTTGAAAATCTTTGGGAACCAAATCAGTGAGCCGATCTCCCCGTTAAAAAGTCTCACCAAAGAGAGAAACGGGCCTACAACGGTACAAACCTTTAAGCGTTACACCTCACTCATGGTTCAAAAAATGGATGTGCAGATACTGGCAATATAGCAAACACTATCCAGAAACAACGCTCACGTTGGGTTCACAACACATACACGCACATTCCAACATGTAGGTTATTTAGAATTTCCGCAAAGGAATATGGACGAGGTGCATTCGCGATTTAGAAGCAGTAGTGTTGAGCAGTGTAAGCAAATGAAGAATATAATTTAGTTAATGTATAATGTACATTTTTCATACGGCAACATATTTTTAATTTATTCTGTAAAAAAATAGCCAGGTAATAATCCGTTATATAAGTTCCAGTCTATTAATCAATTAGTCGATTATTAATTTAATCAAACTAAATTTTTATTGTCGTATAAGTCATATCCATAGCAGTCCTAAATTTATCACGTAATAACTGATAAGTAGAGCCCGGATCATATGCATTAAAAAGTGGGGACATGTGTTCGAAAAATATGCAAATATGCAGTTATAGATTTTAAAATATGCATTTAAAAATCCAAAAATACCGCTTAAAAATCCTAAAATATCGCTTAAAAATCCTAAAATATCGCTTAAAAATCCCAAAAAGGTTACAAATTCCAAAATATGTACCAAAAATGAGAAAATATGCGTCAAAAATCCACCATGAGAAAAAGAAAACATTTTTATGTTATGAAAATGCATGTTTTCTATTTTTTAATGCACATTCATTTACAAAAAAAAATATCCCCTTACATACATATATACTGCATATGCAAATAACTTCTGCATATTTTTTATTTCGTCAATTTTAATTTCTATATGGACTTTGGTGCTCAGTAACGAAAGAATTTCAATGCAATTAAAAAAAAAAAAAAAAAATTCAACACTTTTTAACACTATTTCTAAAAATAGCGTTACAATGAAACAGTTTATACTTGGGAAAAATGATAAATATCCCTCTATTAAATCAGTAAATCCCACCAGCGGAAAAAACACCATATTATGAAAATATTACGAGCGATGTTCATTTGAAAAATAAACCTTCGAAAATATGCACATATTCTGCAAATTCTTTGATTTCATGCATTTAGATGCACTAATCCTAAAAAGACCAAAATATACAACTGCTTATAAACACATGCATATAACCCGAGCTATACTGATAACTATCATCGATGCAATAATAGATTCACATAAACAAACATAAACTATCTATGCTAATTGTAAAAAAAACTATTTCAAACACTCCATGAATCCGGAAATCATCATCCAAAAAAAAAAACGTTTTCTTGGCCATTATCTGAAAATTTCAAAGAATTCTAAAAAGTAATAATGATCGGAAAAAAGAAAGCGAACAATGAGCTACTTTTCAGCTGAAACAATGATAACGACCGAGAATAAACACTCGAAACCATTTTAGTATTCCTCAGACGCATTTAAAGGAAATGCTGAAAAGCTCAAAAAAAGGTAAAGATACAGTACAGGAAAATTCCAGATCAGTGCATGGAAGAACCCTTTTCACAAATACCTATCGATAGGAACGAGAGAAGCGCAGAGATTAACACTTTTCCTCCAGAGCAAATCGAAATTCGGGCAATCAATGAACGTGGAACCCCCGTCCTTATCGGGTTCCTTAGACTCCTAACAACCAATGGCTTCTATTCCAACCAACTCAAGCATCTCAGTACTGTACATAACTCCTTTTTTTTTTTTATTCCTGGCTCGATTTCTTCTTCTTATTACTGAAAGGCTGTTGCTGCTTAACCAGAAAGATATCGGATTATTGAGAGCAGCATCCGAAAAATGTATATACGTTTACGAAGGGGGAAAAAAAAGTGTGTTCGAGCTATCGGTTGTTCATTTATTACTACCAAAGATGATCTTGGTTTTTCAAATATTTATATTTACTGGAAAAAAAAACAGAAAATTGGGAATTTTTGCCTACTTTTTAGATAAAAGCATCGACGCTAGTCCGAGGAAACGAGTCCAGAAATCAATATGATGCCTTTTTTGTAGATACATATCTATATAATTCTTTGTGTTATAACAGTTCTTAAGATAATAGAAATTATCTCATGCGAATCGGAAGTAGTTGGAAAGTTTTTATTATTCCGTGTTAGGCACGCTCTCGTCGTTATGCAATACCTGAAAGAGAATCACTAAAATGTTACGAAATTTAATTTTATGTACGGTCCTTGGAAAGGAGAGGGGGGGGGGCTAAAAATCGTTTTCGCTAAAACATTCTTACGAAGGTTCTTAACAGCTGGCTGTTGCGAAGATATATTTTAGGAAAGACAGAAAAATATACAACTGCACTTGCGGGGGAATGGAACTCACGCCTTTGACTACTAGACTACAAAGGCAATGGATATCTCAATCTTTCCTTGGAGCTCGTGTGCACTGAGCGGGACCGTACATGGACGGTCGGACATAACTCAGGCCAGAGATCACAATTGC
Source organism: Pholcus phalangioides (assembly GCF_987345545.1). Taxonomy (NCBI): domain Eukaryota; kingdom Metazoa; phylum Arthropoda; class Arachnida; order Araneae; family Pholcidae; genus Pholcus; species Pholcus phalangioides. The sequence goes on along the minus strand of NW_028301612.1, from coordinate 9,622,688 downwards.
TAACACTGCCACCAGATGGCGACTTATCAGAGGAGATGATGTCACTCTCCGCTATCCATACGAATGTTCTTAATAGCTGGCTCCAAGGAAAGATTGAGATATTATACATGCCTTTCTAATCTAGTGGCGTTCACACGGAAAGTGAGACGACGTGGGTTCGATTCCGCGCAAGGGCAGTTGAATTTTCTCTCTTTGCAAAATATATCTTCGCATCAGCCTCCGTATGGATAGCGGGGAGTGACATCATCCTCGGATAAAGCATTCTTCATGTTTTGTTCTCCTCGAGTTTGAAATGTTAATTAAAGTTCCACATTTGAAACTTCATATCACGAACTTCTTAGCCTCCACCGCTTATTAATTAATCAGTAATCATAATTATGATTGATTGATAATTTTAATTAATTAATATCAACAAATTAATTAATTAATCACCATGAATTTATCAGTTCCTGACGACACTTAAGTTAGCATTAATTTCAATTATTATTCAATTAACTAAATAATTTATTTACTTTACTTCAACACTAAAAGCCCGTTTTTTAAAAATCAGTTAACCATCATGAACTTATCTAATTTATGAAACTAATTAATTAATAAATAATTATAATTATTCGTTAGAGTTTGATAAAAACGTGATTTTACTACGCGGAGTGAACTAATTAATTGTGAACTATTAGCTGATCGGTTTCACCGTCCATTGCACGGTTCCGTTCGGCATATATACGCTCTAGCGAAGGAAAATCTCTATCTCCTCTGTAGCTTAGTGGTCAGAGCACTCGTCCGGCAATCGAGGGACCCGGGTTCGACTCCCGGTGGAGGCAGAGATGAGTTTTTTCCTTCCTTAAAAAATAAACATCTGAAATAATAAATATCTTCACAACATCCAGTCTTCCGTATATCTTGTATGAACTAATTAATTAATTTTCTCCGAACAGTATAAGCTGTATAAATCAATTAATTATGACAATTATTACTCAGTTATCATCAGGAACTAATATGTGTTCTGGCTGTAATTCATTACTTACAAATATCGTATACAATCCCAAAGGCAGCAACGACACAAATTGCCTAACGAGGTGGCTGAAGATAGATAGCTATTAGAAATATATGGATGTCATATATAACTAAAATGCAGCACTACAATATAAGAGCATATATCCCGAAAGGGGGAAAAACGAGTAATTAATACTATATATACATATACTATATATTCATAACAATCAAAACTGGTTGTCCAAGTATGGATAGCTTCTCGATTTACCCCAACACATGTTTATTGTACTTCTTTTAACACCTGAAGGACGGACTATACGTTATACCTAAAAGAGCCACTGGCAGTATTTTTGACTGCTGTTCTTTCTAGTGCAATTTCAATGCAATCACACTAAATTTTTACAATAAAAAATGACAAGCATTATCCCACATGTCCAATCCCTTAAATTTGAAGAAATTTGCGTTTTCTCAAACACACAGGGTGTTCATAAAATGAGTTTCCAACCATAAATATGAAAAAATTGAGGGCAACTGTAGACAATATTTACCATGGAAAAAATATGGGTTAACATTGCATTTATATCATATTGTACATTGCTTGATGCTGATGATGTACCTTTTTTATGTATTTATTTAGTTCGCGCACGCTATGGATAACATATACTATTATGCCACTGTAAATTTGCACTGTAGAGGAAGAACTAGGGCACTATTGACATTTCATACTACAAATTAACTTATCAAGAATATGCAATTTGAAAAAGAATGCATCTTTGCCTTTCTTTTTCGTCATTATTACCTGATTCAGACCAGCCACTTCCGGAATCACTACTTTCTCTTTCGGGTGGATATAACACAAAATCATGATTTTCGTTGTCAAAATTTGCATCATTATTCTCCTCAGCCTCAGATTTATTATGCGAAACATCATTCAGCACTGATAAAACTCGACTATTTTGTTCGAATACATCCTTTTTCTAAGAGTCATTTCTACACGCTGCAAATGGATATATGTTTTCTATTGAGCTTTCAAAGCAGATGGCGGCATGAAGAGTTATGAAATGTCAAACAAAAACGAACACTGAGCTTGCCAGGTGAACGATCATAAAAAAAAAGTTTCCTCAACATTAATAACAGAGGCTATATGTCAATACGATATAGGGGTTTGATTATGGATACATGCTGTCCCTGTCAATAGATTCTTTATATTGCCCAGTAACATGATGCAACTAATAGTATTATTTTATTAATTTTTCTTATTGGTATGTTAGTCGTGAATATATGTTGTGTTGTGTGTGGTATCAGCGAATGATAGGGAATAAACCTAAAAGCAAAAGTTTACAGAACGCCCATCAAAAGGAGAAAACATATATAATATTTACATATAGCAGCGAAAATGACTGCACTTGGCCGTTCTAGGTATAAACGTCGATATCTTCCGAATAAAACCTTCAATATCTTCAAATTTTTCTACATAGAGATAAGTAGAAAAATATCGAAACTTCACCAACAATGGAGTGCGTATGTCAAATAATGCCCCAGCGTTGTTCTGAAATTTACTGTGATTTACGAGTTCGGTTGGTAATGAAGGTGCCATCTATCGGTGGTCGTCTCATTCCCGTTAGAGAAAATTTCTTATTACATTATATAGTTAACAATCGATTCATTAAAAACGGGCTATGACTTGGTGAAAGTCCGAGATGAAAACGTTCACTAGCGTATTTTGGGCTTTTACCACTTTGCCTCGGTGGAACTTAGGACTTACTAGTAAAACCTGGTCTACCAGCTTTCGCCGTGATACACTCATCTGTTAATTGCAGTGTGAACTAATTTGATTCTTATTTGATGTTTCTAAAATAAAATTAATTTTGTTTGTGTTCGTATATGATGATATTCCTTCTCCAATCCTAGTAGAGTTTGGACTTTTATGATATTAAACAGCGGTGCTCCTTGTGCACTCTCCAGGCACTCCGCGACCGCTCGATGGAAATAAAAAAAATTATTAAAAATATTTGTAAAAAGTAAAAATAAATCAGTAACTTTGATGTACAATTAAAAAAAAAATGTCTACGGGGCTCCGCCATAGAATTCCGCGAGTCGAAAAAAGGTTGAGATACGCTGCTATCAAATATCTCCCCTGAAATTTTTCTAATTGCTATCTCAAATAAAATTAGTTTTGGCAAAATATTATGATAATGTGAGAAATTATGATGTCTAAACTAGTTTGAACCATTACTTATTATATGAACAGAAGATCGATTACTAACTAATTTCATCATGCCGAAATTTCCCTTTTTTTTCGAGAAGTTTTTCCCTACTAACTCAGAACTAACGTGCTGCCACCTATATGTAAAAATATCTAGCCAAGTAGTGTATTTAGCTTTAGAAAAGCACAAAATTAAAAATGGTAAAAAAAATTATTATTTTTATTTGATAAAACTCCCAAAATTTGCCACGAACACTAACAAAAAATCCTCTATCTACCAATTTTATCTAATTTTACCCGCGAGTTACGAACACAGACACCGGTTCGGATGATTAATCTATTTACAGCCACACACCAGCGTTGTTGAAGGGCTGGTATTTTTATACTCTAAAAATTCAATGTCATTGCTGATTGGTATAATAAGCGGTCATTCAAGTATTACGTTATCACCGATGGGGAGAGGGGGTTGCCGATTTGCTTACTTTTGATGACAAGGGGGAGGGGGGGGGTTTGGATAATGCTTACGTCATCAACCACCCTTTATGAAAATATGAAATATTTTTAATGGCGTCTTACACTCGGCGAGACAAAAACGAGAAAAGCCTTTCGATAGTTTGTGGGCAATTGAAGTAACATTCCCCGCTACTGATAAGTGCCCTACAGAGCCACTTTAGTGATCTCAATGTTTCGCGGATCCAGGTGATCTGGAAATGTGCAATGCATCACTCAAGTGTTCCGTAATTATATGCCGGGATCAGTGAAATAATCTGAGAATGTGCCACGGGTAACTTGAGTGATGTAGAGCCGCACTGGGGGCCCAGTGCTCTAAAACTAAGTCACACTCAAGGGATCTCTAAATGTGTCACGGATCACTTAAGTGTTCTCGAACTGTGTCCCGGGTGGCTTAAATGTTCTGGAATTGTACCACGGGACACTTAAGCGATCCGTAAATGTGCCGCTTAGTTCATTTTTATAAAATTACGTGTGAAGAGGGCAGGCCGCATCAGATAACCACCAGGGCCACATTTGGTCCAAGGGCTTTTATGCGATTTATCATTATATGGCTTAGAGGGTGGGTCGCAATGAATTTATTAAAGATAAATTTTGAGTTCACAGCCTTCAAATAACATTGAAATTAACAGAAATTGATTATAATTAACATATAAAAGTATGGTCTTCCGAAATTTTAAATTTACAAAAAAAATACATTTTTTTGCATTAAAAAAATAAATTTTTGATCGTGGGAAGGGGGCACGAGAGTTCCCGTCCCCCATGCTCCCCCCCGTGTACGTCTCTGATCCCACCAATATGCACTAGGATTCAGAGGGGCAGAGCTGATGACGAAATTTTGCTGACAATGGGGGGGAGGGGGGGTCAGAGTTTTGCTGACTTTTGCTGACAAGGGGGGAGACGGGGTCTAAAATGGCTAAAAATTTGCTCACGTAATACTTCAACGGCCCCCAAACCTGAAGTTGAGCATTTTTCACCAATCGGCAACGACGTTCTATTTCTAGTGCATAAAAATCCTAGCCCTAAGAGCTCTCGTCAAAGGCAGGAACCGCAAAAACGAGTCTGAAGCGGGATTGGAATAGCGGGGGAAAAATTTACTTTTCCGTCGAAAATCATTAAATATAAGGCATAATAAGGCAAAATATGCCTTAAAAGTTTGAAAATATGCTCTATCACGAAAAAATAGCGAAGACACAGAAATCCGAGTCCTACTTATGAGCATAGCTCGGAAATTCAGGCATTAAAAAAAATTTATAATGAATGGAAAAAGGAAAAGAAACTACAATATGCGACATCAAAGGTCTGAATACTGGCTAAAAATGGACTGCGCTCATTGAATCTACTCTTTTCAATAATAGATTATAATAACTTCACTAATAGCTAAATTGATGTTATTATGCCAAAAATAAAGTATTTGTGGTCCTCCAAGGTTTAGGTCGGAGTTTGATTTATTTGAATTCTCCACGTCTAGTTTTTTCACTGCAAGAGTGATAGCTGAAATTGAAGAAAAATTATACCACAACTATGTACAGTCGAGGCTTGATATAACGGACCCCATCGTCCCGTCGAAAACAGGCGTTATATTTGGGAAAGAAAGTAAAGCATATGATAGTCGAAAACATTTGACACTTATCCCACCGCTCGTTGTAATGGAATGTTTGCTATAACGGGGGGTCGTTGTAACGAGCGTCAACTGTATAGCCTTTTAACGTGGAATTATTTAAAAAGCAGCCGGTTGCACAATAATGACATAGTTTTCTCAAAAATTTCAAATATCGAGTATATAAAAATTTCAAATATGTATTCGATTGGTTGGCATCGATCTTTTTGAAAAGTTATTCGAATTTTATAAATGATTTTTGCATTTCTTATAATTTTTGTCATGGTTGTTTGCAGTGCATTTATGGCCCAGAAAAAAATGTAATCACATCATGGACCCCCCCCCCCGGACACTGTCAGCTCCTACCCTACTCTGTATGAGCCACGACCATGGGCTATTTATTGAGACAGTCATGGGATCAGCTATTCATGTACAAAATGCCGTATTCTCCGCTCTTTTTTTCATACATAGGTTGCTTTCGTCTAGAAATCTTTAGAATCTTGCGAATCGGACGGTAAATATACCGCCACTGTATCTGAAAGATAAAAATTGTTACTTCTATGCAAATTTTTTCTGTCACTTAGGAATTTACGCCTATGTGAGTTCAAACGGGGCCAGGAGGTGGGGGGGGGGGACTTTTGTAAGAATAAATACCAAACGTTGCGGATTAACCCTTTGAGCGGTTTTGAAAATTTTCCACTGATCCGTATTATAACTGCCACATTTGAAATTGCGAAACGTTTCCAAATTGTGATTAATTCTGAAAAAGAATTATTCTTTTTTTCCGAATTGGAGCTGATCACTGCTTTCATCTTCATTAACAAGTAAAAATTTACTCCGCCTATCACTTTTATTTCATTCACTACTGCTACAAAAAACACCAGTCATGACGTGTGTGATTTTCGATGGGAGAGAAATACATTGTTTTTTGGGAAAAAAAAATTTGTATTATTTATATTGAGTGGATATTTTTCTTATTGTGCTGAAGGAAAAAGGGGGGGGGGAGACCAACAACATTTATAGCAGAAGGCCTCCACGCGTTACGTCACTGAAAAACATCATCTCACCTATTTCCATTTTCTACAAAAAAGGGTAAAGATGACGAATGTCTCGGCCTGCTATATCTAATGCCTATAGGTGAGATCAGCTTCTTCAGTGACGTCATGAGCTTCACGTCGTGGACCTCATGCTCGAGGAGGAGTGGCGAAGGGATGGAAACATATTTTGCTGCAAAAACAACTTGAATGCGTTTTCAGAACACGAGTTATTTCGGGGGGTGGCTTAAATAAAATAGATCAAGTGTGACGACACATCTCGGGATAGCCACTGAAAGGGTTAAAAAAAAATTATTCCGAAGTCCTGAATTCTTTCTCCTTGAAGTTCCAAATGCTGAAAATATCTAAGTTCCACAGAATTCGACATTAGAATCTTGTAAAATTCACAAATAAACATAAAGCACTGCCGAAATAGGCATTTTCGGCAGGAAAAAAAAAAAACAGAAAAAAGGCATTCATACCATTTCGTGCTGAACTTCTGGTCTATATACATATGAGCGTGTCAATATTGACTTTAGTAAAGACCATTTTCCATCCCGTTTTTTGGCTTACAGATAAAGCGGCGACTTCTATTTCCTCTTGACACATTCACATGTGTTCGAACTCTTCCGGAAAGAAATAAAGTTAGAATAAATATACGCTCTCTCTCTTCTTTCGGTGGTCGCTTTCAATCTCGCGATACAAGAAAAATATCTTCACATGTTTGGCCTTTTCTCCCGAATTTTGTGCGGTTTTTTTTTTTGTTTTTTTTTCACAATGAAAACATGTTTTCGATGGTTTTCATATAGAGCTTTATTGAAATTGAGCAGAAAGAAATTGAGCTTCATATGCGAAAAAAATTATGATTTTGCATGCGTGAAAAAATATTGATATATCTTTCCTTTTTTTTGGGTAGATGGTATAAACTGGCTTAAATCCTTCTAGGAAATTTTCTAATAATGCATTCAATATCAATTTCGAATAGTACCCGAGTTATTGGCATTTTTAAGGGTGCATGTACTGTAGGCGCGTGTGCGTGAAATCCATTCCCAGCACTTCACCGAAAACATCGTCAAAGTGGCATAGTCGATGAGCAGGCGAGTGGCAAGTGAATGCGTAAGTGAGCGAATCAGCGATTGATCACGTGAGGGAGTGATTGGTCAAATTAGTAATTGATCTAGTATTTGATGAAGTAGTGATTGATGAAATTAGTGATTGCTTCAATGGCTGAAAAAATGAGTGATTGATCAAGTGAGAACGTGAGTGGGAAAGTGAGTGACTGATCAAGTGAGAAAGTGAGTGACTGATCAAGTGAGAAAGTGAGTGACTGATCAAGTGAGAAAGTGAGTGACTGATCAAGTGAGAAAGTGAGTGACTGATCAAGCGAGAAAGTGAATGATTGATCAAGTGATAAAGTGAGTGAGGACTTAGTAAGAGAGAGAGGGAGAAAAAGGGAGAGTGACCACACAGCATATATATGAGCAAGTGAGGAAATGAGAGAGGTGAGTGAGCAGTTGAGTATATGAGCGAGTGAGTATGCAAGTGAATAAAGTAGCGAGGGCATTAGCAGGTGAGCAAGTGAATGTGCAGGTGAGATAGTCACTCTACCACTTGCCGTTCACTTGGTTACTCATCCGGTCACTGCCTCACTCAATTGGTGACTCATCCATTCACTATTTCACTCTCACTGTCACTCATTCCATCGATTACTCACTCGGTCATCCATACTGTCACTCACCCACCCACTCGGTCATTCATACCGTCAAACCGAAAGATATCCAGGCCACATCGCCATATGACATTCATACCGTCACTTACCAACATACTCGGTCACTCATACGATTACTCCTCCCTCTGCCACTCACCCAGTCACTTGGTTACTCATACGGTCACTGGCTCCTCAATCACTCATTCACCGTTTCACTCATACCGTCATTTACACACACGGTAACACTTGCTCAGACACTCGTTCATTGGGACGCTCGATGGGGACGGAATAGTGTCGATGAATCTTCCTAGCGGTGAATTTGGCGTGAATCAAAACGCGACGTAATAAGAGAAGAGAAAGGTTCGGAATTTCTCAATTTCAAATAATTTCATTGAATTCTGGGAAAATAAACAATTACTATTTTTCTTAATAGCCTATTGAATGGTGATAATAACTTACGCGCATTATTAGGGCTCTTATTTTTCAATGACTTCACATATATTTTGTTTTTGCATATTTCGCTACATTTACGCGATAGAGCATTTTTATGATCTTCCATAACTTCGGTATTTTTTTTTTATAATTTTCAATGATTTTGAGATATTTTTCGTGATTTTCGTAATTTTGAGGTATTTTTCGTGATTTTCAGTAATTTCGAGGTATTTTTCGTGATTCTCAGTAGCTTTGAGGTATTTTTCGTGCTTTTCAATAATTTTTAGGTATTTTTCGTGCTTTTCAATAATTTTTAGGTATTTTTCATGCTTTTCAGAGTTTAAGGCATATTTTGATATTTTAGATCTTTATTTGCATATTTCAGCACAACGATGAGAAAGGATTTGTTTTCCCAAACTCACTCTTCACTAGCTTCATTTCCACAATTGCCAATTTTTCGACGATATTAGCAATAACTGGCAATTTTTAATTACCTCTACATCATTTTTGGCAATGACTAGTGATTAATCTTAATTTCATCGAGAAAATATAGTCAGTCTATTTTGTAAACGTAAATTTTCAAGTTTTTACTGTATATTTTAAGTTTTTTTTTAGAATATAAGTGAATTTTTTAGGTCGTAAAAATCCTGGGCCTACTCATTATTATATAAATTGTGAAATTTAACGAAAATCCGTCTGAGGCCAAAATTTCAGTTAGAAACTCCCTAAAGTGATTTTGGAAGTGACATGAATCGTTATTATGATTTCCGTTCGGTATAAATGACTCTAGAGACCCTTCAGAAGATAATGAGCTATTCCTACATAACGGGGGAATATTGATACTCCACTGATGCGTCAGACGCATGTTCATAAGTCCATCATCAGAGTTAATTGAAATGGGTCAAGAGAACACTTAAATTAGACATTTCAATCTCCCCGCGTCTCTTCCCGAAATGACCTTACAGAGATTCTCGGTCTAGTCCCAATTAAGGTTAATAGCTTTGCTCGCCACCCCGTGGTAATGCGTTGCGGAATCCCCATCGGCAAGGCGATTGGGACGAACATTCATTTACCCTATCCTTTTCTGTTCCTGATCGTGTAAGGTGAGTTATAATGTTCGCGTATAGAGCAAGCAATAAGTCAGGAACATGGCCGATATGCGTCTGGTGCATTATTTTTTTCCTTTTCCTGCAAATGATAGTATTCATAATCGTTCTTCATTTCGGAAATGCAATGCTAGTTTGTAACCTGATCTTGATTATGCTCGTATCCTGTATAAAATGATAGACTGAATATGCCTCATTTATCCTGGCAGTACCTGCATGGGTCTTACTTGGACTATTCCTTATTCCTTTCTTATAAAGTGGACTCGTCTTTTCAATCCACGGACATGAGTAACTTTCGCTGCATTTCTTTAGCTGAATTTTACCTGTTCCCATACAATGGCGAGATATCTCGGCCTAGAAAATGCATGGAAGACGTATATTTATATAAGCTTTCTCTCTCCTTCTTTAATCTTATCGATAAGATACATTGGTAATACAGTGCGTTGGATTTTATCCATCTATATCATAGTCTTCCCAAACGTTTTGTTTCATCGTTCTCCTCTTCAAAAAATATTTTCATTGCCCCCCCCCCCTTCCCACAAATCAAGTTCACCCATAGGATCCTATACAAAGTTCATCGCTGCTACCGCTCACACAGACCATTCCATCGCTCCCCAAGGGGCGATTTCTCCCACTTTGGGAAACACTGATTCATATAGATCAACATAATTTTATTTTCTTCCTCACTAGAGTAAAAACAAAGTAGTATTACAGGAAAAATAGTGCAGGGTGGAGGGAGAATGGAATATACCTGTTGTAGTTATATTCTTCTTCACTTTATTTCCTAAATGCCAGGAAAGATACCGAGGTGATTTCAGAGATTTACCGTTAGTTTCCCCAACTATATATTATTAAAATCTGTTGCTAAAAAGAGTGTGCCTAAAGTAATTAAATAAACAATGTCTTTTCATTGCGCTGTTGGAAAATACGCGTCATTTTGATCATTAATTCATTTCATGATAAGGAAAAGAGTAAGATTGTCTAGTTTCATGATTTAGTTTCATTATGGTGTCTATGGTGACCCAATGAACTTTTTCACGTTTTCAAAATTCGTCTGAAAATATTGGCTCGGTTGGTACTTGGTGCCTATTATGAAGAAATTCGGTAGAGAAAATATTCATTTTGGATACCAAAGTTGATGCATGTGAAGAAATTCTCGAAGGCAACCATAAAGTAAGTGGTGAAGTCGTTTTCAGTGACCATGACGTCATACAGGTCGAACGAGTGTAGGCGTAAGTAGGTGTATTTCAATTAAGAAAAAATGTTATCTGTCTATATACTTATATAACTTCCGTTAATATTGTCACTAAAATGGAGTCAGACAGACCCCATGGAAATCTTTGAGTTTGGTTTTCTAGGTATTAACACTGCGTATGATGTTTTTCCTGTACTAGCCCAGCACACACTACCTTCTCAGATGTTTATGGAAAAATTAATTATTTCATTATTGAAATATTTTCGTATGTGAATGTAAATTGAACAGTCATTTCAGAATTCAACGGGTAATCTTCTAGAAGTCATTCCTTAATATCTAGCACAAATGAAAATGAAATTGGATGATTTGGGCGAAACTTATTCACTTCAGAGCCGCTCGATTAAAAGTTCCTTCCATACATATATCTCTTCCCGGTTACGGTTAAAAAGTTTTTAACAGAACTCATTAGAAAAGAACACGGAAGTTTCCGAGTGATACTTCCTCTCATAAACGTAGGAACAGCTTCTGAGACATAGAATAAACATTTACAGGAGCAGAAGAACAAGCCATTTTGATGAAGCTCGTCTCACATCCTTAATGGAGATTTGCTGTCGTCTAGCGAGTGTGTAATCTGGAAACTTGCTGCAAACACAATTTTTTCTTTTTTCCTCTTCCTTCCTTCTTGTCTCCCTTTATTTAATTGTAATGAAACAACTTTCTGAGACACAGAAGGACCAGAAACTAGAAGTTTAAAGAACGAACTTACGGGAAATTGGAAAAATAAACTCGATTTTCCAAAAGAAAAACCCTCATACTTCAAACTAGACAAATAACTATTTTTTTTTTTGTTCGATTCCGTATTAGATTTTTTTTTTACTCGAGAGCACTATTATTAAAAGGAAGGAAAAATTCCTACGTATTTTAATTTTAATTTATAGAAAATTCACAGCAGGAATATTCGCCGACTAACAATTTATTGCCATGCAGTTCACCGCTAGGACAATTCACAGCTATGGAAATTCACCGAGAACAGTTCGACCAGAGTCAGTGAGCCAGTAAGTTAGCGAAGAATGACCGAGTGAGTGATTCAGTAAATGATGCAGTCGTTAGTGACTGAATGAATGATAGAATGAGCGACGAAGTCAGGGAGAAACAGAGTGAATGACCTAGTTAGTGGGTACAGCGACTGAGCGACCAGGTGATTGAGTGTACAATAGAGTGAGCGACCTAGTGAGTTGATGATAGAATGAGTGACCAGTGAGTTGATGATATAATGAGTGACCAGTGAGTTGATGATAGAATGAGTGACCAGTGAGTTGATGATAGAATGAGTGACCAGTGAGTGAATGACAAAGAGAGTGACCAGTGAGTTGATGAGAGTATAATGAGTGAATGACAAAGAGAGTATAATGAGTGAATGACAAAGAGTGTATAATGAGTGACCTGGTGAGTGAGCGACAGAGGGAGCGACCCATTGAGTGAATGATAGAATGAACTACCTAATGATTGACTGAGTGACCTTATGAGCGAGAGCTAGCTAGCTCTAGTGATAGGCCGGTTTTTCACTCATTTATTCACTCACACGTTCACTTGCTAACTCCGTCATTTTCCTCACTCGCTGATTCACTCTCACTCAATCTGTCATTCACTCCTTCATTCAATCATGTCGAACTGATGTCGGTGAAATTTCCCAGCGATGAATTTTCTATTCGGGGAATTGTTTGTTGGTGAATTTTTCGGACACAATTAATACATTTTTACGCAATTACTTCAATCCACTAAAATTTTTCTGAGGAGTTAATCTCGATAACTCCTCTCTCTCTTCTTGTAGAGAGAGAGAGATTCAGGTGCTTCCTAAGATAGGTACTGAGGAAGTTATCACTAAATTTGAAATCTTGAGCATTATATGCCCTGGTGAAGGTAATTAACATTTCAGATTCAGATCAATTTTACCTTTGATTGCATGATTTATATTTAAAAATGTAAAAAAAATTTAACACACAACCACATTTTCACCACGGTGATGTACCATTTTTCAAACGCACATGTTTAATACAGTCGGCGCCGTTATGACGGCCATCCGTTATAAGGACGTCTCAATCATGGTCCCTACATAGGAGGGGCTGACAGGGCTCTAGTCTTGGGGCCCGGGACCGTTCTCGTCACTTTTTGCTTTTTCACGCTATAAACTAACTACAGAAAGGGCCCGTGAAAAGTCTAACTGGGGGCCCACAAAAGATCAAATCCTGGGGGCCCCGCTTCAGGATGAGGGAGCCATGGTCTCAATGAAGAAATATAAGCAGGTGGTCGAAGAACTTTGCTATGCTGGAAAATGTGTGTGTACATGATGTGAATCTGAAGTGAAGTGGGCGCGGTAGCCCAGGTCGATAAGATACTCGCTTAAAGTACCAAAGGATGTTTAGAGGTGTCGCGAGTTCGGTACCCGGTTCGTCCTTATCAGAAAAATTTCCTGACACAGGGGTACAACAAAAACAGCGACCTGACCGCAGAAAAAATGGCTACCGCAGGGAGTCCCCCCATCATGGGAGTATAAAAAACAAGCCTGCCGTTCGGAATCGGCAATAAATTGTAGGTCCCGGTCTAATTAGCCCTCGTGTGCAGAAAATGACCGTGGTGCGACAAAAAATGATCAAAGGATCTGAAGGGAAGTTTGTTTCCGTGTTATGCTTATAATAATGATGCCGCCTGCCATAAATTTTTGAAACTATGAGGGAAATGTATTGCTTTATAATGTTGTACGTTGTATGCCTGTTACTATTTTTCTTGCGACCAGAATGCAAAAAACTACTTAAAACTTCGGTCATTGTCAAAGAAAATAAGTTTTGGATTTCTTAAACACAACATTTTGAAAAACAGCTGTCCCGAAAGTTTAGAAAAAACTTCCGAATACATACAAATTTCAAAGATTGCGGTGCGTCTATATGATGTAGACGCGATAGTATAAATTTTTGAAGCTGCAGGATTGGTTTTCATTAAAAAAAATTTCCAAATTCGTTGCATATTTTGTGTCATGAAATCCTTCAAGTACTTCATTTGAAAATCAAAAACAAAGGCTTTAAAAGGTATTGATATTGCTAAGAGCGAGCAGGTCGAAATGGAGTGTCTGACGTGTATTGACCGAATGTGTATCTCAAAAGCCAATACCTGGTCTGTGGTAGGCAACGCAGTACAAGTTTATGCGAAAACCAAATCGTTGGAAGATTGGCTTTAACGCAAAAAAAAAAAAATAATATATATATATATATATATGGCATTGCATGAAATTATGAAAGATCCTGGAGTGAAAATTTCCGCAGATACAGTTCATAGACAGATCATATTCGATTTTCATAGAACAGGGTTAGGAAATCACCTGTAGCAAGGAAGCACCAAAGATAGGCGGCTATGAGACACTGAAATGGGCAAGAGGTAGTGTTTTACGGAGACCAATAGCTTCCAGAATAAGTAAATAAAAAATGGAACTTGCATGTTTCACACGGATATCTTCAGTTTTCAGCAGACAGTAAGGAGAAGCTTTGGTAATGGTATGGACAGCATTTGCTTTTCATGGTCAGGCTTCCTTACCTTTTGAAATCAGCCGTCAAAACTCTGATGCTTCAAGAAGATCCTCAACAACAATTTGCTACTGATTGGAGAAGATTTAAAAGGACTAAACATTGCATTTCAACATTATAACCTGTCTATTCAAAGATCCTCCCTTGTATCTTATTAGGAATGTATGGGATATACCTCCGATAAATGTGTTTGCAAATGGAATTTAGTATTTTCGATTGTTGATGACTTGAAGAGCTCTATCGAGAAAGCATGGTACAGTTTTGATGCTGAAACCCCTACACGAATTTAATTAGATCCATGGAGGATAGGGTGTTTGAGGTTTGCTGGAAAGAAATGACAAATCTATTTTTTGCAAGTAAAAGCCTGTAATTTTTCTAAATCTAAATTTTCTCTGAACTTTTCAGACTGCCATTTTTTCCATTTTCGATACCATAAATATGCTAAATGTACTAATTCGTAGAATTTTTTCTCTATTAATGCAGAAATGTTTCAGGTATCGCCCATTAAAATGTACTAATTTTACTCGTATTTTCCCTTGTTACTTTAAGAAAAGTGCATTACCTAAACTTTTAAGACGGACTATATATTAATGTATTGGTGGTTTAACTGCATGATAATAATAATTATAAAATTGAAAATATATATCCATAGTTACCCGACATTTAAGGTTAATCTCGAATCAGAGGGAACAGAGAATCGGGACTGTCAAGAGCCGGTAGAATAGCATCTCTGGAGGACCGTTTAATCCACGCGTTGAATTCTCGAAGGATTACCTCTTGTCCGGCAGTTTATCTGACGCTAATCTGTTGGCCTGGTTTGGAGGGATCTCCGCAACGTTCCCTGATTTCCAAACTCAAACCTTTGGCTTAAAATAGATCTTCCGTTTTGTGCCAATGAATGGCCGCCTGATTTGTAATTAGAGCATCATTAAATTGTTGGAAAACGGTTTTCCGTTATTAGATCGATTGCAGAGAGGGTAGTGTTACGTAACTGGAGTTAGACTTGATGTCTTTTCTAGTTCTGTCAGACGCAACCGATCTTCCACGCGTAAATGCGTTCATTATCTTATGTCACTAAGGATGTTATATATTCGGATGTATATATATATACTTTTGTACAACGAAATCTACGATTTGTACCCCGATAATATAATGTATTCTTATTTAACGACTTTCACGCTCGTACCCCAGCATTACGTATCATTTTGTCAAATTATCATTCCGTATAATGTTTTGTTTGCATTTATCAAATTTATCAACGACGCTTATTTATTATTTATAATCGCCCGTAAAAGCGATACATTTATCAAACTTTCCCGGACGACTGGCGATTATACATAATAACTACATAACCAAACCCCAACTCTGGTCATATCGGTATATTGTACCTGGACACCTACTTATAATCATATTATAAATACTTTCTCAACTGCTATACGAAACGCCATAATTATGGTTATCCATCAATATTTTCATGTGTTCGAATGTATACCGCCCGTGAATCCACCAGTGCGCAACTGAACTCTGTATGTTCAAGTGAACTTTGTAATTTATGCGGACTTGATCTCATCATTAGGACTGTAATATCCATATCTAAATATGTCTCTAACTGGCAATAAAAAGTCTCCCAGCTCCTTCAGTCTTGCGATATTATTTATACCAGCAATTGATCAATATCGATAATTCCCACTTACACATCTATAGATCAGTGGACCTGAATTTGTACACGTATCCTTTTCCTTTTCATGTTCTATTTTCAGATTCGGGCCTATGAAAAACCCTTCCCGTAGAGGACAAGATGAGACGAGTTGGTGTTGCAGATCGGCTGATGGTTGGGGACAGAGTACGGTGAATAAGGCGGATGGCTCGGAATGTTTTCGTTTTGCGGGCGATCCGCCCGGACTCCTTGGCGGCCTCCTTGGCGCGGGCGTTTCCGGGGACTTCGTGGGGGATATGATTGCCGCGTGTCGGAGACGATGGGGCCCCGGCGGGGTATGGTCCTATGGCTTACGGGTCGGGGATGCCTGCCGGGCCCGAACATCAAGAAAGTTTTTCCCAGCAGCGCCCAGCCGCTAGATAATCTGCTTCAGAGCGTGGACCATGTTTTGGGTTTGTGTTTGTAGTCCTTTGTGTGGGTCGGAGGTCCGGTGGCGGGGCTTGTTCTTTTTCCCAGCATGGCCCAGCTGCAAGGTAGCTTGCTTATATCCCACAAGGTACAGAGCGGGGCCATGTTTGGTGTTTGCATATCGCTATGTTTCAATTTACTACCATTAATGAGACGGAAGCGAAGACGCTGTCTATTGGTGGTCGCTTTAAGTTCGTTAGGCACAACATCTTATCTATACCATCTCTCGGATTCGAACCCGAGACCGTTACAGCATCTTCCCACCACGCCACTCGAGCAGTATGCATACAAACTGGTCATGATGCATAATTGCCGACTTGTGATATTTACCGTACAATATGCATTTTTTAATTGAAATTGATTATGTGCGTAGATAAGTATTGAAATTTGTCGTAGAAAACAGGTTATAAGCCATTTATTTTTGTTTCTTTTTTATAGGCACGATTTTGTTTCAACTCCATTGAATGGACAAACATTGAAACAAAAGATACAAAACTCCATTCGGTGTGAGAAAAAATCCGAGCAAACACTAATGCTGAAAAAATTATACAAAACTCTTTTTCTCACCTTTTCTTAAAATCTTTAAATTTAGAAAATATCTTATATATATATATATATATATATATATATATATATATATACACACAGCATCTCTTTTCATCAAGCATTATTATTATTCACTGAAGTGTAAAAGTCAGGATAAGAAATATTTAGATAATCATGCATGTCTTAACTACACAATATTTATTATCCTTTGAGTAAATAATAGAACCTCAAAAAATAATTCTGGAACAAAAGTTATTTCATCAATAAAGATTTCTATTCTTACCCCATTTTTTTTCCTCCTGATAATTGTTTTTGTTTGATTTATTATTTTATATTTGATTGAAACTGGTTTATTCTCAAAGAACTATTACTTGATTCTTAGAAGTAATTTTTATTCACCTTTTGTACATTGCCTAAGGTAGAAAATTCCATGCTGAAAAATTCCACACTTCAAATATTATTCATCGACTTATGTGCACCGGGGGGTCATTCTCTTATAAACAATCCCTACATTTCTAGCTACGTTGTTGAAATTTAGCGCATCGTGATTGGCCGAAATGAGTGATGAACCATTACGTCACTCCTGGTGAAGATTTTGCTGGCGACGTTTAACACTAGATACATTTAATTGTGCGGAATCCAACATCCAGCGTTGGAGCAATGGTTATGGTATGAGACTCGCGTACCGAATGCTGCGTGTTCGATTCGGTCTGAAGCCCATCCAAAGTAATATTTTTTTCATCTTTGCCGTCATTTATAGATTTACTAAAAAATGTTTCCACTTTTGCTTCTGATTTAATCAAATGCGGTCCACGTGTATCAAGAAGACAATAATAACGGCTCGCGACGCGAGTTGGCCCAGCTATCATTTATTGATTCAATAAAAAATGCTTTCATTTTTCGTCAATGAACTTTGAAATTCAGTTTCGTCCAAAACTCCGCCTCTCGTGACGTCTTGCTAGCGGTTTTGGTCGTAGTAACCAATCACCGGCTTGCTAATGCTTCTTGTGTTACTAAGAGAGTAGGGATTGCAATTACGCCACCGGGTCTGCAAGTTTTTCATGAATCGGGGATACATTTTACCAAGTGCGAGCAAGTCGATGAGAACCATTTCTGAAAAAGACCCAATCAAGCTGGCCTAACATCAGTTAGGCCTGTATTTGTAGTTTATAGTAAAGGTAATTATACGGTTATCTAACTTCGAGGGGCAAATCTCCTACAATGCCTCTTTGCAGATGGGATACCTTCAGCTATTATGCATAATTGGCGATCATTTTAGTGAGATTGAGAGACTTCCTTAAATTTATAACTTTAACCGGTTATTATGCCTAATACGAAAGCGTGTCGTTGGTAAGAACATGACAAATCGTACTAAATTATTATACTTTGTAATTTGTCTTGGTAAATATCATAAGTCGGTCTCTTTGCCGTTATAAATTTACAATTTAGATGACCGCATTTATGAGCCAGAGTTTGAAACGGATATAATTTAATTCGGATTTAACAAATTTTGCGATCGCATACTGATATAATGAGCTGCTTTTTATCAAATTATACGAGTATCCCCATAAAACGAGCTCCCAAACATTATCATATCATTTCATTTAACAAATTTCTACACGTTTTTGTGCGTATACAGTTAGATCCCAACATAACAAACTCCTATTTAACAAATTCTACAATCATGCCTCAATATAACGAAAGAATATTTAACAGGTTTGCAATTGTTCCCAGATATAATCAATTCTAATTTAACAAATTTCACGATCATGCATGCCTCAATGATCGGTATCATTTTCTCAAACTATAAATGATGAAAATTTATATTATAACAAATAATATTTTTTAGTATTCAATAAACTTACCAAGAGATGATTGCCGACTACGCATATGCATAATAACCGGATAATTTATTATTTAGTATTTAAATCTAGTATATAAATCTTTAAAGTATATAATCTTTAAATTTAGTATATAAATAAATCATTTATTTAGTATTTATCAAATTTACCAACGACGTTTGTGGACGTAATGCATAATCGCCGGTAAAAATGATAATATTTTTAGTATTTAACTATCTTACCGAGATGATTGCCGATTACGCATATGCAAAATAACCGGATATTATGCATAATAATCGATTGGTTACACTTTTTGTAACAGAGTGACAGTTTAGTAAATTGGATTTCAAATCACTTATAATTACAATAATCGATTATGCGGTGCTTAAAATTATAAATTTCGTCTTGTTTGCTTTAAAATCTCATGCGAACAAATTTAAAAATATTTTATTTCAAGTCATCTCTTGTATGTTACGGTCTTTATAGTGACTTGAATTTTAGTTTCTTCAAATTTACATCCTTTTCTGAATAATGCTCAATTTATGAAATACCAGAAAAAGTCCGTAAGCATGCGAATAATTAAGAAAATAACGATAAACACAGGAAGAAAAATAATATTATAACAGCGAGAATAGCTAACGATCATCGAAGTACTTTAACCCTTTCTCATACAGATCACGTTCCCTCACACAAAAGAAGCTTTGTGCATCACAATTCATGTGAACTCAATGAAAATCTCAAGAAAGCAACAAAATTTTCTGAGCACGTTCAATGAAAAATGAAATATTTCATCATACTTAATCACTCGTCAAATATTTCTTGTTAAATCATGAGGGGGAAAAGTAATAATAAAAGCACACGTTTTGTTTTTCTTGGTATAAAAATCATAATATAATTTATTTCAGAAAACGCTTTGTGCTATATATCGTTAATTTACTATGTCGTCTTTACGCATAACACGAATCTCTGGGTGAGTATAGTAGAAAGGCTGTCGTTCGGAATCAGCAACAAACTTATATAGGTCCCGGTCTTATTAGTCCTCCGTGTGCAGAAACGGACCGTGGTGCGACAAAAAATGGCCAAATGATTTCTTTACGTTGACTTAATGGTATATCACCAGAATGTGGAAATCAACAGGTTGGGAGAGAAATTCAACAATAAAAGTACCGTATATACTCGTGTATAAGCAGAATGTTTTTGTGGAAAAATTCGTTCCTCATGTGGGTCAGCTTATACTCGGGTCAGTTTTTGATGAGGAAAATATCGACCCCACAATAGGAAGTCATTTTTGTAGCAGTGTTCGAGAACCCCACAGAACCGATAATGTCAAACCCGAGTCAAGGAACATCATTGGCTTTGATACCAGGTAGGATAACGTCGTTTGTACAGCCTTTCGATGTGAGCATCAACAAGCTTTTCAAAGACTACTTGAGGGATTTGTGGATCTAATGGATGAGTCCCGATGATTAAGAAACTACAAAAAGTGGTGAATTGAAGAACCCTGACATGGGCCTGGTGTGCTAATGGGTACATGAGGTGCGGAATTTTTGTTTCCATCGAAATTATCATCCGATCCTTCAAAAAGTGTTGCATCAGCAATGCGATGGACGGAACTGAAGATGATATCCTCTTTGAATGTGACAATGGCGATGACAGCCATGATGAAGATGCCGCACCCTCTATGATGATCTGATGGATTACGATGAGCTTGGAGACTCAGAAGAAATGGATTAAAAAGTTTGAATCATTTTCGATTGTAAATTTCCGTAAGCTATTTTGCATGAAAATATAAGAATTTTTTTCTCTGAAATGTGTGTGTACGAATTTTTTTGGGTCGGCTTATACACGGGTGTTTTTTTAATTGCGGTTTGGTGGTCCTAAAGTGGGGGGTCGGCTTATATACGAGTCGGCTTATACACGAGAGTATACGGTAAATAGTTTCTCAAAAAAGATGGTTTTTGTCAGTAAAATTTCATTATTTCAGTCTCTGTAGGACACTATAGCGCAGGGGTGGCCAACCTGTTCTGTAAGTGGCACTCCATAGTATCAAAAGTGGCATGCGAAGTTTTTTTTTCAAAAATTAAAAAAATAAATCCATTTCATTTTTCAATAAAACAAATTCTACACAAATATAAACACATGGCCACAACCGCAAAATGCCCATTGAAGTTGCCGAGGAAAAATATGGTATGTCATACCATAAAACAAATATGGATGTCATATAGTCATATATTATGTATTACTGAAATATATATTTACTGAAATTATATATTACTGATATATATATATAGTTTTTAGGTTTTCTTATATAATAAGTTTTAATATTGGGTTGCTGTATTTCAGTAATATATAATATATTATAAATATATATATATTACTGTACAATATATATATATATATATATATATAGTTAAATATAAATATATACTACTATATATGTATAGTTGTGTATATATTTATATTTTTGTGTGATTTATTCTATATATATATATATATACACGTGATAAAATATTATTGTTCTCTCGAACAATTTGCAACAATCCTTTTCTTATGAATGGAGGTTACCAATGGTAGAGATTAAATTGTTTTATGTATGAGGTTAGAATGCTGCTCTCCAATCCCAGTTTTCTCCACTGTGTTAGAGAATTAGCAATATATAGCCATATTGTATTGATACTGTGTATGCACATGTTTGTGAAAGAAAGAAAAAATCTAATAAAATGATAAAAGCTCTTGTGGGGGAAAAGAAAACAGGTCAATGTGTGGAATGAAATTTATTACCACTCATAAAAATATTTATTTCTTGGTTTTATTTGATCATTTCTTATTTTCTCTTGCTAAGGATATATATATTTTTATGACTATGCCACTGAGTTTCTTGCTTATAACTTCTCAATCGTGTCGCGAGCATTTACGTACTCAATTATTACTCTCTTTTTATTATAACTTTCGGGACGCATCTGTCGCGAAATATATATTTCGTTCAAATGCTGCTAATTATTCGAAATTGTGTGTGTGCGTGAACATATTTGTGTGATTTATTCTAGTCACTTAGTAACTGTTATATGAATGATTAAAGTCATCGATGAATTATTTATCATTATTAGAAAGGAGAGAAGTACCTTTTGCCAAAATGTTTTAATCGCGCGCAACTTTTGACGAGTACGCTTTTCTCGACTTTGAAAGCAATGGGAAAAAAGCAGTAAAATAAATAATGGCGAGCGTTTAGTTTTGTTATTTCTCACTTCCCCCAATAGTTTGTCTGAGAACGTTGATGAGTTTCGTTATGAATTAACGACACACCTATTCATTTCTATTATAATAAAAATATGAACATACCGTTCATATACCATATTCTCCTGCGTTTAACCCGTAGATAAAACATTGAACACATCGGAATTTTATCAGGGGCTTCATATTAATTATAAGCAGTTTGAGACGTTTGGAATCGACAATAAAGTAGTTCTTAGCATAATTAGTGTTCTTGTGAATAAAAATAGTGGTAGCAGCAAAAATGAACGGATTTTTTCAAAAACAGCTTACCTGGTTCGTTCTTGTCAGAAAACTTTACTGACACAGGGATACACCCCAAAAACACCGACATGACCGCAAAATAAATTGATACCGCGGGGAGTTCCCCCCTCCCCCCCCGCGAGGGGTTAGCGCACCAACCTCTCGATGAGTATAAAAAACAAGCCTGCCGTTGGGAATCGGCAATAAATTGTAGGTCCCGGTCTAATTAGCCCTCGTGTGCAGGAAATGGCCATGGTGCGACAAAAATGATCAATGAAATGATGATCAAAAACTGCTTTTATCGGTATCACATGGTAAAGTACAAGGTAGCACAAAATTAACATACGATGACATAAAAAATATCAAAAGAAACACAAACACACACACATATATATATAAAGAAGTTCGCATTTGATCATCGGGACGTGTTTATGCCATCATCATGATCATCATCGTTTCCTTGAAATGGTTATTCAAAAGCTTCGTCACGTGAATAAAAATCGCTCAATCCCAGATATTCCAGAAATCTCACTTGGGCAATAGAAAAAAAAAATACGCCTTTGGAAATAACCCGGTCAATTGTCACCACAATACGGGAAAAAAAGGAGCTTCCGGAACCAACTCACGTCTCATAGCGAGGAGAGCCCCGGTGTTCCTTTTTTTATTTTTTCCATATATACTTGTATATATACGTATGTGTGTATTCCTCCCAATGGAACTTTCAGAAAGATACGTGATGGGAATAAAAGATGACATTGGGCATCGGCAAAAAAATGAAAACCTTTATCATATTTACCCACTCGTCAAACATCTCTGCCGGTAACTTGAGGAAAAGAAAAATAATATATATACACACATAAAAACCTCGAAACATTTTTGTGTTATATCGGTTTTTTTTATGTAACCCTTAAAAGTCATTTGAAATATATACTTACTTATCAGTGCGATCAAATGTTTCTTTTACTACAAAAGTCAGTAAAAGATATGGTAATTTGATTACAGGAAAACTATATAGGTTGGACTCTAGTTTCATGTGGTATTTTTTCCCAAGATCTACTTTGACTTGAAACTACCTTGACCTTTTCTGAACAATAGCGGTGGTCAGAAAAACGAACAGAATGCTCGGTCTAAGGCAGTGATTCCCAACGTGGGCGTTAACG
The DNA here is from genome assembly GCF_987345545.1 of Pholcus phalangioides. Lineage (NCBI taxonomy): Eukaryota > Metazoa > Arthropoda > Arachnida > Araneae > Pholcidae > Pholcus > Pholcus phalangioides. Next base: position 9,599,144 of record NW_028301612.1, on the reverse strand, counting down.
CCCCCTGGGGAGCGGTAGAAGCTACGGGTATAGCATAGGATTCTATGGGTTAGATTGCGTTGGGGGGCGCTGGGAGAAAAAAATTTCTGAAGAGGAGGCGATCGGACAAAAAAGGTTGGGAAACTATGGTCTAAGGTAACGCGAAGGCGGCGTCTTCGCGTTCCCTTAAAGTGGTTCTTCCACTTTTCCGGGGTTTTGTGCGTGCTGGAATGGAGTATGACGTAAGGGTTTGAAGAACTTAACTACAGAGAGAATATAGATTTGGTTGAGAGGGGTGCAGAGAAGAGTTACGCGTGCTCTAATTGGTACATAGAGAGAGAGAGGCTTGATTTTTTGGATATGTTTACATTGAAGGACTATACAGGTGTCGGGAAGATATGATCGAAGTGTTTAAAATTTTCAACGAGATAGATAGGATTGACCATGAATTATTAATACGTCATCAATCGACTACTAAGGGGAGAGGACACCGGTTTCGATTGGTAAGGGGGCAACTCAAAGTTGTGGCGTCGCAGGGAATTTTCCTCGTATAGGGTTGTTAATAAATGGAATAGGTTACCCCCGGGGTAGTAAATTCCAACAGGTTTGGCACGTTTTAAAAATAAATATGATAAGCATATTGCGGTTAGTCTTTTTTGAAACTATCCATTCTTAGATAATACAACCATAAATATTTTTTATGTGGGATTTGTATTTTATTTATCATGTATATGTAATTTTCAGTCTTTCAAAATTGCACTTTCGATTGGTTTGTTGTGTTTTAGAAATATATGACACCCATATCAATGTTATGGACATGTTTTTTATAACCACGTCGTTGGGAATTTTGTCTGTTGTGGTCTTGTATTTGCATTTTTATTTGCATACGCTCATCCTACTGAATATGATATCTTTGGTAAATGTGCCTGTAATTGTGTTCTAACATGTTTTCGACTCGTATAACTAAACTTTAGAAACACTGATGATGAGTAAAATACGTTCTGGAACTCGTGCTCAGACATCGTTTGTCAAATCATGTCGGTTTTCTTCAGGACCATCGTCAATGAGTAAGGCATGTTGCAGAACTCGCCTTCCCATATCACTTTTTCATAATCACCTCAGTTTTCTTCAGAATCATCGTCTCTCGATGAGCAAAACACTTGTTGGAGTTCGTCTTTCGACATCATTTTCTGAATCATCTCGGTTCTTTTGTGTATTCATCGATGATGACCAAAAGTCTCAATGCACCTCGTCTTCCGATATCACTTTCGAAATCATGCCGGTATTCTTCGGAACCGTCATTTCTGTGCAAAAGAAGTTCGTGAACTCGTTTTTTTTTAATATCAATTGAATTTTTGACGATTATCGTTAAGGAGCGAGAAACGCTCCAGAACTTGTCTTCCACCATCACTTTTGAAATCATCCCAGTTTCTTCAGAACCATCATCGATGAGATGATGGGAGATGTTCAGAAACAGTTCTTCCGACATCATATCAGCATTCTTAAGAACCATTACGTTCTGATGGAAACAAACTGGACTTCGCACACAACACTTTAAAATCAGCCCAGTTTCTTCGACCTGTATTTGATGGGCGAAAAATAATCTGCAACTCGTCTTTTGACATCATTAACTAAATACGTTCTGGAACTCGATTTCTAACATCACTTTTGAAATCAACCTAGTTTTTTCAGATCGTTGATCAGCGAGAGACGTTCAGGAACCGGTCTTCGACATCACCTCATCATTTCTCAAAGCCGCTGTGGTGGCCGAGTGGTCATAGTGACGGACCCGGGTGCGAACCCCGTCATCGCCACGGTGGTTGTCAGCTGGAGTTGGTCTTCTGTGGTTTTGAAATTCAAGACGTGAATGTGCGAGTCGATATTGCCGTGTATGGAGGGAGTTTGACCGTTTAATAAATGTCCCAGGTTTGGAGGAGGGGGTTACGTTTTCTGGAGGCTGTGAATAACGGGGAAGAAGAAGAAGAAAGAGCTCTCGAAAGGCGAAACCGAAAAAATCACTCTGGAGCGGATTTGGAATAGCGGAAAAAATTACTTTTTTATAGAAAATTATAAAATATGCAAAATGTGCGTTAAATTTTTGAAAATATGCTCCATCGAATATCGAAATATGTAAAAAAAATAAATAAATATGCAAACACAGAAATCCGAGCCCCAGTAATCTGATTAGACGTGTGCATATGAATATGCATTGGACTTCTCTGTTTCAATTAGTCTCTGTAAACGTTATTTTAATGTAACAAAAATGTGGAGCGAGTATATTTGTATGGGTACATGCACACACTTGAAAACATAACACGTAATGAAGTGAAAGTCCTCGAAAGTTACGTTGGGGACATTGAAGAGAATAATTCATTTTTCATACTAATTAACATTCTAACGTGATTGCTTTGGCTTATCACGCCGTAAGAAACTTAGCCAGGGTTTGGAGATTATTTAATTTTTTTTTCACTTCATAAATACAGAGATTTATAACACAGAATACTTCTACAAAGTTTCGGAAGGGTTTCACAAGTCGTTTTAATGAAGTGATAACTAGAACAGCATATGTATATGGAAGTTTCAATTTCAAGTACCGATTTGGGAGACTGCATTCGAGCGATAAAAATGTTTCAGGGATTTCCGAATATGTTTAATGCATTTTTATGAAGCGAATTTCCGATTACGGATAAGCTGAGCATTCAGTCATATTAATTAAATCACTTGGATAAATAATACTGTGCACCGTGTTATTTCATTTTTTATTATTCAGAGCGTATGCTTTGCATTCAAATGCGTAACAACTAAATAAAATTACGCTATCGATACAATACAGTACTATGGAAGTAACTTTCAGCATTTGTTTTATGCTCGATATTTATTCTCGTGAATGTTGATATCAACAGGAAGAATTTCACGCTAAAATTTTTCTTTTTTTTTTGCTATGGGAAAAACAGTATTTATTAAGAAGAACCTAAAAACTTTATATTGACTTTAGGCTCTGAATTGTGTTTCCTTAAATTTTTTTCCCTACTTATGACAGATTTTGGAACTTTATATTTTGGTTATTTCTTTTTAAAATATCAGCTTCAAAACATAATTTTTATCCAAAATCAGCGAAATTTATCAATATCTTTACCATGAAAATTTCTTGAAATAACTTCAATAAGAAATCATATATCGTGGAAGCATTTAATACAACAGTATCAAGACAAGAAACGCATTTTCAAAGTTTGAACAAGTAAGCGAAAGTTCGAAAGAATATTTTTAAATTGAAAAATATTTGAGAAAAGAACATTTTAATGAAAAACCTTAATATAACCAATGCTTGCGCATGTTAATACCATGTAATAAAATAAATAACTGTATCAAAAACCCTTTAAGTGAAGACAGAAAAAAATTGAGCTCAGTTAGATGCTAAAACTTTTAAAGTATTTTACAGTTTGAAAATTCCTTTGAGATTTCCTGACACCGATTAACTCAATAATATTGCGTGAATTTTTTTTTATTATATCTTACCATCCTGTTGTCATTGCTTTATGACCTTTTTCAATGATATGAAAAATTTTAGTAGTAATTATTAATTCTGTATTATAAAAAACTAGTTGAAAGAATATTTATCTGAACATTGTTCCGAAGTGGTTAAAAAAAACATACAGAATGCTGGGTTTGTGATTCTCCAAAAGATCTCCTCGTGTTCTTTTTCGAAGATTCACGCGTGCTCTTCATGGCACACGGGGTTTTTGCTTACAAATACATAAATACAAATACAAGGCCACTACAGGCAAATGCCCAACGAGGTGGCTGAGAAAAAGATGCCCATAACAAGTATAGATGTCATATATTACTGAAATACAGCAACCCAATTGAAAATGCAGTCACAAAAATTAGAAACAATATATGTGTATTGTACATATATACACAATATTGTACACGATATATGTGTATTGTACATATATACACAATATTGTACACGATATATGTGTATTGTACATATATACACAATATTGTACACGATATATGTGTATTGTACATATATACACAATATTGTACACGATATATGTGTATTGTACATATATACACAATATTGTACACGATATATGTGTATTGTACATATATACACAATATTGTGCACGATATATGTGTATTGTGCATATATACACAATATTGTACACGATATATGTGTATTGTACATATATACACAATATTGTACACGATATATGTGTATTGTACATATATACACAATATTGTACACGATATATGTGTCCTTCGTTCTCGTGAGTTTTACTTAGCGTGTTGTTTATTTTTGGGTCATATTCTGCGGTGATTTTCTTTTTTCAGCGCACGTTGGATTGTAAGATAAGTGTTTTTTTTTTGTTTTTTTTTTATTTTTTATTTTATTATATTGCTCTCTTTTTTTTTAATTTTCGTTGTGTATTTTCGATCGACTTTAATTTATTTTTCTCGTTCGCATTTCATTTTCGTTGTTTTTTCGCCAGGTTCGCTCGCTTCTTTGATATAAGTTCGTAGGTTTTTGGACGTTAGTGTTAGCAAACAGTGTATACTTTTTCCCGGGTACTCTCAATAACTTTGTTTTCCTTCCATTTGGGCCTATTGTTGTAGTGTAAGTGTGATGAGATAGTTAGCTAATTCTAATAAGTATAAATTGTACTTCGTAGCTTAATACTTTTCTTAGAGGGTGTTGTATTCTTTATATACATATTTATTTTATTCTTCTTGATTTAGTGCTGAGCATTCTACTTTACGTAATTTTTTCGTATAATCTCTTACGTATATTTTGCATAGTAATGTATTTTACATTATTTTAATTTCCAGTTAACGTTTCTCATTTTCCTATTTTTAAGTATTATTATTATTATCTAGCTTTAGCAATAGTGTTAGTATGCCTCGACCTCGACTAGTGTTGTGTAGAGCTTGCGACGGGAGGTTTCCCTGGTCTAGGGGTATAGTAGCTGATAGTTTCAATTGTAAAGGGTGCTTGGTTAGGAAAAGGCTGGAACTCGAGGTCGAAGCTTTACGGGAAAAAGTTAGGGTGCTAGAGGGCCCGGTTATAACGGAGCCTCTGGTTGTCGAGCCACCTGTTGATGAAGAAGCAATCTCCACGAACAACGACATTTTAGAGGGCGAATGGGTGGTCGTGGATGAGGTAGAGGGGGATAGTGATAGGGGTTTAATCATCGGCGATTCTATGGTTAGGGAACTTGGGAACCGAGTGTGTAGGGATTTTCGGGGTTTCGAGCGCTGTTGTCTTCCTGGGGGGAAGATTGGCAACGTTCGAGACGTTTTTCATCGCCGAAAGTTGCCCTTGCGGGTGATTCTGTGGTTGGGAACAAATCAGGTAGGAGCGAATATTAGTGAGTCTCTGTCAGAATACCGGGATTTACTGTTATCCGCTAGGGAGGGGGGTTCAGATGTGGCAGTGATTCCAGTGCTGCCAAGGGGTAGTAGGGGATATAGGAGTAGGATCCACCAATTCAATATAGGCCTGAAGGACATTTGCTCCTCACTTGGGGTCACGTTCTTGGAGCTTCCCGCATTTACCGATAGGTGGCTTCGTTCGGATGGGATCCATCTAAATAAGAGAGGGGTCTGGGAGGTTTACGATAGTCTTAGGTCAGGTTTTTTACTCCCAGACCACGTAGTCGGGAATGCGGGTTAGTTAATGATAATCACAACAGTACTGACGGAAAATTACCCACCTCTGACTTGGATGGCTTCTCGATTGACACTAAATCACCGGGCAAATTAAAATGTGTGTTAATAAATGCCAGGAGCTTGGGTAATAAGAAAGATTTTTTAGAAACTATGATAGTTGTGGAGGGCTTGGATCTTATAGCCATTACAGAATCTTGGGCAAAGGATGGGGATGAATCTTTCTTACACATCTCAGGATACGATACTTTTTTGAGAAATAGATCTGATAGGAAAGGGGGTGGAGTGTTGATATACGTGAAATCCTGTTTGAAGGCTAGAGAGTGTAACGTGCAGAGAAGTGATATTGAAACCATATGGGTTGAACTTGAGAGCAAAAGACGTCATAAGCTTATTGTTGGGGTTTGTTACATTCCACCGAATAGGGATCAAAACTACATTGCCAAAATGCATGATGAAATTTCCTACATGTGTAAGCGAAAGAGGGTTCTCATACTAGGGGATTTCAATTACCCGGGTATTGATTGGGAGAACCTTTCATCTGGAAATCAGTATGAAAGAGACTTTCTTAAGTTGGTGCTCGAAAATGTTTTGTATCAGCATGTATCAGAAGCCACTAGGGGTACTGCTATTTTGGATTTAGTTCTTACTAGTTCTGAGGATCTTGTTGAACATGTTTCGGTGGGGGAAGAGTTTTCTTCCAGTGATCATCGTATCATCAGATTTCACTGTAACTTTTCCTCGGGTAAGGTTGATAACAAAAGACTGGTTCTTTGTTTTCGGAGAACTAACTTTGATGTTTTGAGAAGAAGGTTAGCGGAAGTTTTCAAAGACCGGTTGGAATCAGTAGGGGTGGTAAGTCAATGGGAAGAATTTAGTACGAAGCTGTCCTCTGTTTTGCACGACGTCATACCCTTTGTTCGAAAAAAGCGTGTTTGTACATCACACCCTCTATGGTTCACGGATAGCGTGCGGAACCTTTATCTTGAAAAGAAAAGAGCATTCAGAGAGTATAAAAGTGGACGTGGTGACCTATCATTGTTTACTGATAAAAGAAGACTGTTGAAGAAAGCGATAAGGGATAGTAAAAAGGAAGTTGAATCTAGGTTGGCAGATAACATTGGCTCTGACCCAAAATCATTTTTTCGATACGTCAATAATGGATGTAAGGGGACAGTTGGCCCCCTCTCGATAGGAGGCTCTAAGGTAGAGAGCAATGTAGGCATGTGTAGTGCTTTCAATGACTTTTTCGCGTCTGTTTTTAATGGAGATAATGATATTCGATATACGGGTGTTGCATGGGGTAATAAAACCCTCAACGATATTCAAGTAGAAGACGTGGAGGTCCTAAATCTTCTAAGAAATGTATGTGCAAGCAAAGCACCAGGACCAGATGATATCTATCCCAGGGTTCTCAGGGAAGGTGCTAATGAATTGTTGGGGCCAGTCGCACAGATATTCAGGAGTAGTGTTGCTGAGGGTATCGTCCCGAGAGATTGGAAACTGGCTAACGTTGTTCCGATATTTAAGAAGGGTAGTAGAGAAGTGGTGTCTAATTATCGTCCAGTGAGTTTGACGAGCTCCCTCTCGAAAATTTTGGAAATTATCATCAAAAGGCAGTTTGTGAAGTGGATAGACGAGAATAATGTATTGTCGGAGAATCAGCATGGGTTCAGGAAGGGGAAGTCATGTGTAACTAACCTCCTTTGCTTCTATGATTACGTGACTAAGGCTTTGGGTAAGAGCAAAAATGTCGACGTTGTTTACCTTAATTTCCAGAAGGCATTCGATCGGGTCCAACATGGCAAACTCTTGAAGAGTTTACACGAGATTGGAATAGGGGGCAACTTGCTGAATTGGATAGAATCGTGGTTAAGAGATAGGTCGCAACGAGTTATGGTGAACGGGGAATTCTCTGGTTGGACAGACGTCACAAGTGGGGTTCCTCAGGGAAGTGTCCTTGGCCCCATACTTTTTTCACTTTTTATCGACAAACTCGATCAGGGTATCGATGGAATTACTAGCAAATTCGCAGATGATGTGAAGCTTATGGGGGTAATCGGGAATGAAAGCGATAGGGAGTTGCTCCAGACCAACTTAAACAAGATTGCAGCATGGGCAAATGAATGGGGCATGACGTTTAGCGTAGATAAGTGCATGGTCGCTCATTTTGGTTCGAACAACCCACGGTTATCTTACGAGTTGAATGGTGTCACTATCCCGGATGCAACTAGAGTCACCGACTTGGGAATTCTCATTGACGAGCGACTTAAGTTTTCTGAACATTGTTCAGCGGTTGTCAAAAAAGCGAATAGAATGCTTGGTCTCATTTTCAAAAAAGTCTCTTCGCGTTCTCCTAAAGTCATTCTTCCGCTTTTTCGAGGCTTAGTTCGTCCTGGACTGGAGTATGCTGTAAGGTTTTGGAGACCATACCTACAGAGGGACATAGACTTGATTGAAGGGGTGCAGAGAAGAGCTACGCGTGTCCTTATTGGCACACAGGGCTTGAGTTATGAAGAGAGACTTCATTTTTTGAATATGTTTACATTGGATGAACGCAGGTGTCGAGGAGATATGATCGAAGTGTTCAAAATTTTCAATGGGATGGATAGGATGGACCATGAACTTTTAGTACACCGCCAATCAACTGCTTTTACAAGGGGACACCAGTATCGATTGGTGAGGGACAATGCAAGGTTATGGTGTCGCAGGGAATTTTTCTCTAATAGGGTTGTTAATAAATGGAATAGCTTACCCTCGGAGGTAGTAAATTGTAACACAATTGACACGTTTAAAGAGAAATACGATAAACATGTTGGGATAAATCGAGAAGCTATCCATTCTTAGAATAAGACAACCATAAGTATTCTTTATGGGCATTGTATAATATTTTATCATGTGTATATATTGTTTATAATTTGTGTTAATTGCATTTTTAATGGGGTTGCTGTATTTTTGAAACATATGACATCCATATTTTTATGGGCATCTTTTTATCAGCCACCTCGTTGGGCATTTTGCCTGTTGTGGCGTTGTATTTGTATTTGTATTTGTATATATGCACATGACAAATATTATAGAATGACCATAAAATGTAGTTATGGTTGTCGTATTCCAAGTATGGATCGCTTCTCGATTTACCCCAATATCTTTATTCGTATTTCTTTTTAAACGTGCCAGTTGTGTTAGAATTCACTGCCCCGGGGTTAAGCTATTCCATTTATTAATAACTCTATCAGAGAAATATCAATGTACATACAATACGTTTCACAAATTCCTCAGATTCCTTCAGAAAGCCTCTGTAAAAAAAAATTCGTCCAAAAATTAAATTCATGCATTTATATTATTATTTATTTATATATTTGACACCTACAGAAATACCTACAAAATATACTTTTGCGTGGGAGGCCTTCCCAATATTTCCGAAAAGTTTTCGTCTTTTTTCTTGCCCCTGAATAAATATTTTCATAAAATAAACATTTTATTATAAAATGAGGAATTTGACATGAGCACATTGGGACACAACGAGATCCTGGGGAGACCTCTCTTCCCTATTACAAGAAAATTCTTGGGGCTCTAAACATGCCTCACATGCATCTACTGACTTAAATTACAGAGATTTAAGAGACAAAAAATAGGAAGGCGACATGAAAATATGAATTCCTTATGATTAACAAGATTTTCTTTAATTAGAAGATGTAAGAAGGTTCAATATATGAAGAGAGGCTTGAATATGTTTACATTGGAGGAGCGTAGTTGTCGGGGGGGATATGATCGAAGTGTATAACATTTTTAACGGGATGAATAAGGATGGACCATGTGTTATTTATAACCGTCAATCAACTGCTTCGACAAGGAGACCGTTCAGTAACGTAGACAATTTTAGGCTGCAGTGCCGTAGGGAGTTTTTCTCTAATATGGTTGGGAATAAATCGTATAGCTTATACGTCCGGGGTTCGCGAATTCTAACAAAATTGACACTTCTAAAAAGAAGTACGATACTATCGTGGGATAAATCACAAGAAGCCTATCCATACTTACAACAATAAGTTTTTAGAGCCAGTGCATTTTATGTTTTTACTCCCGTATTAGTTTTGTTTTAATGCACAAATTTTTTCCCCATGATAATTGCACTCGTTTTTGGTTGCTGCATTTTAGTTATATTGGAACATCCATATTTTATTTATGAGCATCGCTTTTCTGCCACCTCGTTTCGCTTTTCGCCTGCTGTGGTCTTTGTATTTGTATTTTTCATGCCGATATGGATCTAATGTATGGTACGAAAAATATGATAAATCAGTGATTAAGTATAATTTATCACATTATCACGATTTATCACATTATCACGATTTATCACATTATCACGATTTATCACATTATCACGATATATCACATTATCACGATTTATCACATTATCACGATTTATCACATTTACCGCTATTTACCACATTTACGGTTATTATGCATAGTTCCCAATCGTCTCTGTAAGTTTGATAAATTTTCCCACATCCATCACTTTTATCGGTGATTGTGTTGTTCGGAATGAAGTTGGTATGATAAATATGGAAAAAATCATTCTGAATATCAATTAAAGTCAACCACATTTCAGTATTTCCGTACGTTGGATGTACTGCACAAAATCTGACATAAAAATTAAATTAAGTTTAAATAAGCTTTTTAAGGATAAAAACGTATAAATTATTATCAGTCTAGTAATGTTAGCTCCATTCAAATTTATCAACATAATCTGGAAAAAAAACAACGTTATTGATGGAATTTATCATCCCATACTGAATTTCGTAATCCACTTTCCTAATCTAAATTTGAGTAATTCATTCAGCCGTTCATCATATTTACCAATACGAGCTGGGGGAGGGGGATATGCATAATCACCGGTAAATGCGATAAATACATAAAAGTTATCAAACTTATCAAAATTATCAATAATTATGCACGAACATTAAATTTATCGCATTTACCGTAATAAGCATTTACTGAATAAAGGAAAACAATGCACAATAAAAATATCTTTATAGAAAACATTTTGTTGATTTAAGAATCGATTTTTCTTCATAGTATAATATACATGGTGGAAACTTTTCAGAAAAAAAAATCTGAAAGAAAATAATCGAAATGTTCTTTAATCTTCAAAAAAACAAACAAATTTGTTACCATTGCTCGAAAAAATAGACCTAATCCAGTTAAATTACAGATATTAGCATTTTGATTCATTACCAGAATGGATAGGAATTTGTTTTTTTTTAAAGTAAAAAAAAAAAGAAATCTTGGTATAAAATATATATGTTATAATACCCCTCCGGGTATTATGCGTAATCACCGGAAAAACCGAAAATTTCAAGTACTTATCAAATTTACCAGCTAAGATTGGGAATTATGTACTACCGGTAAAAGTGTTCACTTTTTAGCATTCATCTAATTTATCAACGAAGCTGGCATTTACCGGTAAAAGTGATAAAACTACGCTTGGGTATTATCGCTGATAATAAGTGATAAATATTATGTAAATGATCAAACTTACTCAGATGTTCGGCGATTATGCATATTAACTGGACTTTTCATATTTGCCATTACACATGCGACTATAGATGATGAATAAGGGGGAAAAATTCAGGATAAAAATATATCTCAATAGAAGACAATGTATTTGCTGATTTAACAATTAAAGAAAAAATATTATATATATGTTACGGTTGACATGTGTTAAATGCGGTTATTATACATAGTAACCGGTTATTATGTTACTCACCAAGAACGTTTGTTAAGTTTGTTAAATTTCCCTAAATTTATCACTTTTACCGGCGGTTATGCAAAATACCCAAGTGTCGTTGGTAAACATGGTAAATCCAGTTATATGATACACTATGCATGATAATTCATATATGCATTGTATCATTATATCGGGAGTATGATCTTGTTATCGTTAGTTACATCAGACTATATTCGTAAATTTTACTAGACTCACTTTTATTTTACATATTTTATTTTATTTTACATATTTACATATTCAATAATTACTCCAGGATATTATGCATAATCTCGTATGTATATATATATATATATATATATCCTGTATTTTAGTAATATACAACATCCATACTTGTTATGGGCATGTTTTTTCTCAGCCACTTCGTTGGAGATTTTGCCTGTTGTGACCTTGTATTTGTATAAAAAGAACCGATAAATTTCAAGTATTTATCATATTTACAAACGGCTCTTGGTTACTATGCATAATCGCCGGTAAAAGTGATAATGTTTTCAGTATCAAATTTACCAACACGCTTAGGTATTATGCATAATCGCCGGTAAAATTGATAAATTCATCAAACTTACCAAGACAATCGATATGCAAAATAACCGGTTTTTATGTACAATAACCGAGCCATCACATCCACCGTAATATACATATACGAGATGAAAAATTTTATTTCATATGAAAAGAAAAAAAAAATTACCGAAAAAAAAATGTATCGAAATATTCCTCTGCATTTCAAAAGAAACAAAAAAAACAAAATCAACCAAATTTATTACCATTGCTCCAAAATTCCACCAGCCACTTACAACTCCTAACCCCGTTAAATTACGGATATTACACTTGGATTCATTACCAGAATGGATAGGAATTTCAGTTTTTTTTGGAAAGAATAAAAAAAAAAAATAGAGCTGCCGTTTTTCACTGAATTTTTCTGGAGGGAAGAGAAAAAATATACGTACATAAAAGAATGGAAATACGAAAGGAAATTTTCTTTTATAAAAGAAAAAAAAACCCGATTTCTTAGTCGTCGTCGTCGCCATAAAAGAAAATATATCACTAGCTTCACACTATTCCTAATGCTAGTACTCGGTCATTCCTATCCTTTTCTCTCTATGACACCTTTGTTCCTAGCGAAATCTTGCAATTTCCATGTACGGATTTTTTTTTCTTTTCCTTATAAAAACACCCATTTCCTGATTTTTTTTTTCCTGTATTTTTTTTTATATCTTTCCTGACTCGTTTATATTTCAAAGCTAATGCATAGATCACGAAGGAAAAAAAAAATTCTACAGTGTTTTTTCGTTATTTTAAGTTATGGATCAGTCTTCGGGAAATGGTTCGCGATTGACACTTACTATTCCTTCAAGATTTTCCTCTCTTTTACCAACCAAAATTTTTCCTTTTTTTTTTTTTCCTGTTTCAAATAAGAAACGCATTGGAATAAGCGACTATTTGTTTTAAGTGCGTTTTCTCCTGGAGCTTTATCTGTAAAGTATGGGTTGAATTTTTATAAAATTTTTTTGTTTTTTCTCGCAGAATTCGGATGGATCATAAATTTTTATATTTCCCATCTTTCAAGTGAAGAATATTTTTGCCACAAAATACGAATGTGATGGAATCGTTTCTTTCTATATTTTGACGTTGACATTTTCTCTGAATCTTAGCAGTTTTCTGTTATTCTTCTGTTAAAAAAAAAAAAAAAATTCTGGAATTTAACTTGTCGATGTGGCTCCGGATTTATGAATGTTCTGAATAATGATAAATTCAAAAATGGTATATTTAATAGTATTTTGATGTTCATTTACTCTTTTATAAAATCTATACAAATAAAATCGATTCTCTTGCTATTTGTGTGTATATTCTCTATATAAATCTACAGTTTTGGACTGATCGTCTCCTTATTTGGTGTATATGTTACTGCCGAAGCCCAAAGTGCGGCCAATTCGCGATGGGGCCGGCCACTACGCGAATTTCTGTAGTGTTTGGTCAGAACATATCTCAAAAAAATGGCTTTTTGATTTAAAAGTAAGTCTTGCTAGTTATAAGAAATTAGAAGTGGGATAGATGCACAAATACGTGCATGCGGCTAAACAACATGCTGATGTATGATATTTTCATTTGTATAAGTGTATATGCTTTATTTTTGATTTTTAAATGATAATGAGAAAGTGCTTATATCTCAAAAATGTGATTTTGGAGTCATGTTCTCACCAAACACCACAGGATTGTCCAAGAGCTTTGGCCACAGTCCGAATTACAGAAATGATCCGGTCTTTGGCCGCCAATTTCGCGAAGAGGCCGGATATCCCTGGCCAAACCTCGATGTGCTGATGCAAGACTGCCCGGAAGGAGCCAGATCTGTTTTTTTTTTTAATCGCGAACGTGTGATACTGACAGTACTATTGAATTTGCTCCACGTGACGAGGAAAAAAATAGAGTGAAATTTGAGATAAGAATCGAAAACAATAGTTATATAAACATAGTTTTTCTGTCAAAATTTTGGAGAAAAAATGATTACCGCACGAGTTGTGGATTTAACTAACGCGTACATAATTGTCACGAAAAAATACGCAACTTCACTATGATCCCGATTCATGTTTTAGTCTTTTATCGGACTTTGGCAGGGATCGTTGGGAACACACCCCATCCGGGGCTAAACTTTCCCCTTGTCCTTAGCCCGTTTTTCTCCTTAAGCCCGCTGTTTGTCCTTAGTTAAGGAAAGAGGGAAAAATTCCGTACTTTCTGCTCGCTTTTCCTTAACTAAGGACATTCGCTTTTCCTTAGTTAAGGACAAAGGTGGCGCTAGTTAAGGAGATGGAAAACCCTCTCGTTAAGCTTGAGGACAACCACATTTTCCGTAATGGCGGCATCCATGTTGTTTTTAATCGAAGACGTTTTTGGTCATACTGATTATTCACGACTAATTCCAAGGTATCAGTGTTCGACTGAGGCACTCGAAATGTCGGAGAAAGACTTCGTTAGCCTATTCCGGTTAATAAAAGCTATGGCGAGGAAGTTATGCAAAGAATTGCGGCCTGCGTTACAGCCCAAGTCGGAGGTGAAGACTGCACTTACTGTTGAGCAGGTTAGTGAAGATTTATACGATAAAAATTTTTTTTTGCCGAAATATCATTGAAATTAACATTTAACCATTGATTTGCTTCAATTGTTTTATCATATTGTTGATTGAACATTACATCCTATGCCCGGGGCCAGTGCCGTCTTAACGCACGGGCCCACCCGGGCACGGCCCGGGGGCCTCACAAAAGTGAGATGCGGTTGAAATTTTCTAGAATTTGGCCGTAGGGCCTCAGAAAAAGCACTTGGCCCATGATTCTCTAAAGACGGCCCATATCTCGGAACAGGGCCCCCATTGTGGGCCGTAACTAGTCCGGGGCACTGCCTCGAACCATATAAGGAGGAGGGGGCGACTAACAAATAATGTTCACTTATCGCGCGTATTTTTATTTTTTATTTTAAGGGCCCCCGAAAAAGCATGCTACGGCCCATAAACTTTCATGGAGGGGCCCCTCTGTGATGCAATTCACAGCATTAAACATAAAAAATGAAAATCGTCAAATGTCCCGGAAGTGCAGCCCTGTCAGCCCCACACATGTGGGGGGCGTCGTCTTAACAGCATCATGGACTGATTTTCATCAAGTGATTTTTTTGACGCCCTAACTAGAAAATTCTCGAAAAATGCAAATACCTTTCACTTTTCTGAGGCCCCCAAGCCTTGCTCGGGTGGACCGATGCATTAAGACAGCACTGTAGGGGCGACCATGCCTAGTTTGACATTTCATCAATATCTAATTTGGAAATTTTTCAAAAAAAAAAGACTTCGCAAACCACACGATGGAATGACTACCGCGTTCACTACCTTGATGAAATGACATGAATTTAACCTCACAATATTGGCATTGAAATGAAGCAAATAGTTATTAAAATAGGTTTTTCATTTCTTGAAGCAAAATATAAGATTAGAATTTCATTGAGCCATTGTTACTTCAAATTTGAAAAATAAATAAATTATTTTGGGAGTAAAATATTTATATACGTATCTGTTTTTTATAGATTACTTTTTTCGAGTTATCTTGCGTTTCCTGCGTGGTTGGAAATTGTGATTTTGAGAAATTTCAAATAACTTAGAAACCTTGAACACACATTATTGCTTGTGTACATTTCAGTTTTTAAACATAACTAGTGTTTTAAGTTGAATTTTACATGTGGTTTTCACCAGGTAATTGTAGTGGAAGAGACTAAATTTTCTTCCGTCTAGTGAAGTGTTCATTTTTTGATAAGTCCAAGGGTGAGACACCCGATAAGCCGGAGAAATGTAGTTGGGGGGGGGAGGGCTATCAAAAAGTCATACATTCTGTTGCTGCATGCAAAAATGTAAGGAAATACTTCCACAACTGTGTGTGCATACTGAAGAAAATCATTACAAATTCCTAATTTATGTAGGTGACTTCAGACACTTGCAATTTCGCTTGAATCATCCCCGGCTCCTCCACCTGTAATGATAGTGACACACTATATTTTGCCCACAATTGTTGGTTGTTTACTGCGGCATGTGGTTACATATCAGATTTCTCATATTTCCTTACTTCCAGGTTTTGTGTGCACTGCGGTTTTATGCCAGCGGTGCATATAAAAAAAGCATTGGCCAACACCTGAGTTTGGCAATGAGCCAGCAGACAGTGAGTCGTTGCATCATCAGTGTGACAGAAGCGATAAATGACTTACTGCTCAATAAATATGTGCTGATCCCTGAGGAGTCAGAGTATTTGAGTCTTCAGACAAAGTTCTACGAACGGTACAAATTTCCAGGGGTGATCGGTGCTGTTGACTGTACCCACATCGCCATCGAGGTGCCATCAAAGTTTGACGGGACATATCCAGAGGTATATTACGTCAACCGCAAGATGTATCATTCTATCAATACACAGTTGGTGAGTAAATTGTTTCAGCTTTCAGTAAGTATTTTCACTTTGAGAAATCTATAATTCATTTTAAACTGAGTACACCATTTTTTGCATATTCCTTCCAGATATGCGATGCTGATTTAAGAATTCTTAATGTAAACAGCCGATACCCTGGAAGAACCCATGACTCTTTTATATGGAGGAGCAGCAACGCTACAACTTGTCTTGAAGACGAATACTCTGGCTCTGATCCAGCTGGTTGGCTTATAGGTAGGTGCCGCTGTGGTGGTCGAGTGGTTATAGTGCGGACTCGCGATGCGAGGATCCGGGTTCGAACCCCACAGTGGTGGTCGGCTGAAGTTGGTTTTCTGTGGTTCCCAACTTCAAGGCGCAAATGCGAGCCGATCTCCCCGTTAAAAAGTCTCGCCACAGAGAGCAACAGTCCTACAACGGTAAATCATTCAACCATAACACTTCACTCATAGTTAGAAAAACTGGGGGCAGATGACAGCATTACACATAACAAGCATTACACAGAAACAAAACTTTACGTCAGGTTGCACTACACGTACACGCACATTCCCGCATGTACCGATTCGTTGGGGGTTCGTTCGGGGGGTTCCGCGAAGGGGGGGTGCATTTGGGGTGTAGCATTTCATTTCATTTCATTCCGTGCACCGCCCAGGCTCTATCGACCATTGTCAATTTTAGCCATTGCCCGGATGAGGGGCTGGGCGATGTCGGGTGCTTTATTATGCATATAAAATATAAAATACATGAACATTGAATATAAAAACACATTATTAAAAAAAAAAAAAAAAAAAATGTATATACAGATTTAAATATTTCTATTATACAATTTATTCCGATGAGCTGTTCTGATGTCCTTTCCAGCTTTATTGAGCCCGAGCCCCCCTGTTCCTCTCTGTGGCCAAGCGCCAGGTCCTGGACCCATGTCTTCCCTCGTTGGCTTGTTGGCTAGTGTGAGCCCTTCGTGTCACATTGGTCCAACCAGGTGCCAGGTCCTTCAGCATGAGGGGAGGGGGTTGTTCGATTATTCAAAAGCTCCTCAGCTTTTGGTTGGGTGCTTCACAGTTTAAACACTGATCATTGGGACTTTGTTTCTTGATTACTCTTTCACTGGATCATTCTATTTGAAGTCAGAGTCAGAGTCTTCCCATATTTCAACCGCTTCTTCTCTCTCCGATTGCTCTCCCTCTGTGTCGTATTCTTCGTCTTCTAATTCTTCTATTTCCTGGGAGAGTACCCTATCGACGCTGTCTTCGGCTTCTGCCCTTGCTCTCAGTCTTTCGCTCCTCCTCAGTTGTTGCGTTTCATGTGGAGTCTGGATGGTCTCATCCCTCTTGGTGTGGAGATGTTCCTGGTTGGCCTCTAGGAATTTAACCAGGTCCTTGATGGTTTCCATTGCTTTTCCATCTCTCTCCATCCTTTTGAACCATTCATGCTCCAACTGAGGGAGCGGCTTAACCAGGTGGAAATCTGAGGTCTTTTCGCACTCTGTTGCGTAATGCAATGGGCTTCCGACTCCTCCACACAGGCACTTGTCATTGTTTGAGATCCCGAAGCGGAGGAAGTGGGTGGGGAACGGCCCGTGGCCCGAGAAGAATATCGTCTTCTCTCTGCTCCAAGATCTCTCTCTCCACTGTATTTTGGGCAGGACCCTATGGATTAACTTCCCATGTGTGGCGGGGTGGTCCCAGAATTTCTGCCACTCTCCAAGGATGTGAATCTTTATTATCCTTTTTGCAGTCGCTGCTGGAATCTTCTTTTCCAGGAGGATCGTACGGCTCAAGGTTGCTGCCTTGGCCAATCGGTCCGCCTCCTCGTTCCCTTTTTCTCCGACATGGCCACGAACCCAGTTCAATTGGATGTTTGGATTTTTTAATAGAGCCCTGCGGACGGTCCTGGCGTCCTCGTGTCTCGTGAGGGGGTTATTTGGGGTGTAGCAGTAGTAGGTAGGGCCTCCAAAAAAGGGCTCGGGGATCCATGATGTTCTTAAGTCAGCCACCTCGTTGGGCAATTTGCCTGTTGTGGCGTCGTATTTGTATTTGTATTTGTATGGCCATTTCACATTCTTTTTACAAGCAACATTACGAAAGTCTATGTCATACATTCTTCACCCATTTCCAAGATTCTAATATGCTACTTTACATTTTCAGGTGACAGTGGTTATCCACTTGAACCTTGGCTGATGACACCCATACTCAAGCCCCAGACTGCTGCGGAGAAGGCATATAACACTGCCTTCTCCTCAGCAAGATCTGTCGTAGAGAGATGCAATGGTGTCCTGAAGTCCAGGTTAAGGTGCCTAAGCCGATACAGAACACTAAAATACAAGCCACCCATCGCATCCAAGATCATAAATGCGTGTATGGTTCTTCATTACATGTGCATTGATGAAAAATCACACATGCCGAGGGACCCAGCATTTGAAAGGGATGGCCTTATTGCTCCGCGTGGAGCAGTGGATGGGAATTGCTCTCAACCGCAGAGGAGGAATGCTGAAAAGATAAGGGAGACCCTTATCAGTGAGGCATTCAGAGTTGTAAGTTTCCCAGTTTTTCATTAATAATTTATTACATATATATGCCATGATATATCTAGTTCATTCATTTAAGCTGCTGTTTATGTCGTCATTCTGTGCTTGAAATTGGGATTTGTTCTAACAAGTCAAGAATTGTTTGATCCTTTTAGTCATAAATGGTTTGAAATTAGGAATGGGACGCCACTCTTGAAGGGCTGCCAAATCTGATTTGAAAGGGTCAGAAAGCTGTCATGGTCCGTAGATCATTGTAATATGATCAAGGCCAAAAATATGGCCCGCTTGGGTAGAGATTTCTTTCCTGAGCTGCAACTGTATACATGCATATACAGTGAAACGTCTATGTCACAGTAGTCTAGGGAAACTATTAAAAGTGTGTCGCACCAGAGAGTTAGTGTTATACACGCGATAATTGTTACAGCATGGTGTCATTCATACTGGTGTATGATTGACACCCCAGTCTGGCGTAACTGGTGGCAGGTTCTACCATTGATTTTACTTGCCAAGGAATGCTGAATTTGAGATAGGCAAAGTGCATATTTCAGTTTCTTGGGAAGCCGCGGAACGATTTATGAAGAATTCCAACAAAAGTAAACCGAAAAAACATTTAGGCGCTTGCCAGGAGGCCCAAGCATGGCACATTTCCCTAACAAAATATTTTCAAATAACCTTTTATTCCCTTGTCGTACGAGACCTACGATATTGAAATCAGAAATTATTGTCATTACTTGTAGGCTCCAATATCTACTTTCTAGTCACCATGGTGACCTGGGATTTGTCCGCCCCTGCATTATATACAGTACAGCCCCTCAGTGCTATCATCCCTTTTTTACAGGCCCGTCATTCAGGGAAGGGGGGGGGCTCCCTGGATTTTAAAAATACACTACAAATGGTATATATATATATGCGTACCTTTAGTACAAGCTCTTTGCCCCATCCCTTCCCTGGAAAAAGTTGCAATGACAGCCCTGCGCTTTTTTACAGCCAAATAACATCCCTTGCATGATGGAAGTAGGCTTTTCAAACTCCTGATCAACAGCCACCCTCTTCCATGGAAGAATTATTCTGTTCCACCAGTGACTGCAAAAGAGAGTTCTTATTGTACATTATTTATATGTTCATCAACTAATGTGTGTCACACTTCCTTGCATTGTATTTCCTTCGTTCGTGGAATGCCATGAAATGCATCTGAATTTGTTTATTTATATGCAGATTTCCTGTAACTGTTCTTTTCAACCACTGGAGAATGACGTGATGTTTTCATGAAGCCTCTACTTTGCTTATACAATTCCACGCCACAACCAAGCATATACAGAGATGCATCCATGGCTTTGCCACCTTAGGATATCTCAATTTTGTCTAAATTTTAATGCTCAGTGCCAGTCTCGATACTCTTTTGAGAAACAGATCTGATAGGAAAGGGGGTGGGGTGTGGTGTTGATATACGTGAAATCATGTTTGAAGGCTAGAGAGTGTAACGTGCAGAGAAGTGATATTGAAACTATATGGGTTGAGCTTGAGAACAAAATACGTCATAAACTTATTTTTGGGGTTTGTTACAATCCACCGAGTAGGGATCAAAACTACATCGCCAAATTGCATGATGAAATTTCCTACATGTGTAAGCGAAAGAGGGTTCTCATATATACTAGGCGATTTCGGTATTGATTGGGAGAACCTTTCATCTGGAAATCAGTATGAAAGAGACTTTCTTATGTTGGTGCTCGAAAATTTTTTGTATCAGCATGTATCAGAAGCCACTAGGGGTACTGCTATTTTGGATTTAGTTCTTACTAGTTCTGAGGATCTAGTTGAACATGTTTCGGTCAGGGAAGAGTTTTCTTCCAGTGATCATCGTATCGTCAGATTTCACTGTAACTCTTCCTCGGGTGAGGTTGATAACAAAAGACTGGTTCCTCGTTTTCGGAGAACTATCTTTGATGTTTTGAGAAGAAGGTTAGCGGAAGTTTTCAAAGATCGGTTGGAATCAGTAGGGGTGGTAAGTCAATGGGAAGAATTTAGTACGAAGCTGTCCTCTGTTATGCACGACGTCATACCCTTTGTTCGAAAAAAGCGTGTTTGTACATCGCACCCTCTATGGTTCACGGATAGCGTGCGGAACCTTTATCTTGATGTGATCGTTGGATGCAGGAGTGTACGACGGACCGACGTGTTCGATCGCATCCACCTCAGTGCACCACTTCACGTGATGACAGGCGTATTGTGCGTATGGCAGTGACGGATCGCTCAGCCACATCACGAACCATAGCACAGCACATTCAGTCTGTACCGCATCATCCAGTGTCTGTGCGTACCATTCGACGCCGTTTACAGCAGAGTATTCTGTCCGCAAGACGTCCATTGCTTCGTCTACCCTAGCCGCAGAACCACAGACGTCTCCGTCGCCAATGGTGCGATGAAAGAAGGATGTGGACGGCACAATGGAATGAAATTGTCTTTACTGACGAGTCACGCTTCTGTCTGCAACACCACGATGGTCGGATTCGAGTCTGGAGACACCGCGGAGAGAGGATGCTGAACAGCTGCGTTATGCACCGCCACACTGGTCCTGCACCGGGTATTATGGTATGGGGCGGTATTGGATATCACTCTCGCACTTCTCTAGTACGCATTGCCGGTACTTTAAAACGCCAGCGCTACATCTCCGAGGTGTTGGAGCCAGTTGTCCTTCCTTACCTTCAGGGCTTGCCCACAGCCATATTTCAACAGGATAATGCACGACCACACGTGGCACGCATTGTCCAAAGGTTCTTCGTCAATCGCCAGATTGAATTGCTTCCCTGGCCAGCTCGCTCTCCGGATCTTTCGCCGATAGAAAACATGTGGTCCATGGTTGCTCAACGATTGACCCAGATTACATCCCCAGCTGCCACACCAGATCAACTTTGGCAACGCGTGGAAGCTGCTTGGTCTGCTGTACCCCAAGAACACATCCAAAGTCTCTTTGAATCAATGCCGAGGCGTGTGGCAGCGCTGATCTCCAACAATGGCGGCTACTCTGGCTATTGATTTTGGCAGGGACCACACTTCACAGAAGTCTATAAATTTAATCATTTGATGCTTGGTCAACATGTTATCTACAAAATAAATATTGTTGCGATATCTCTTGTCTTTCTTGGTGTTGCAATTTGGGTGGCCAGCAGTGTATTACTCTTATTATTATTATTTTGATCGCTCACGAACGTTTCCTTTTGCGCAAGGGCAACGCGTATGATGAACGCAACTCTTCAATGAGATTTTAGAAGAACTGCTTTCGAAAATAGTTCTGGCCTTCTGTACTGCTCTACAAAATGCAGGAATTTTTTATAGTGAGATCCAGGATGTTGTAGAAAACGTCTATAATATGTCATCTTCCCCGAATATTTTCTGGGCATTTGATCGCTACAACAACGATCGTTACAATTTTGAATTGTAGTGTGAAATAGTTTCTGTGTGTGTGGAAGCTTTTTGGGACTACTACTGCCAATATCGACAGCCAGATGAAGCGTGCTGAACAATGAAAAGCTAATATCGTTCTTTCCTTGATAAATTGTCATTGTGGCATCATTGTTCCATACAACTGTTGTTTCACTATCTTTATTGCGTCAGATAATATTGCTCTTCAATTCCGTCTCACAGTCTCTACTAAGCTCGCATTTTTTGGCTTTTAGTATTTGAGCCAGCTTCAGTGTAGTGAAAAAAGTGTCGGTTGAAGCATTTCTGCCCTTGCTCTCAAATGGCTTGATCAGTTGCATCACTATATGCTCTGATAGTGAGATTCGTTGGATGCTGATACTTCCCCAGATTTGGAAATCCATTCAAAACGTATTTGGTGTAAGCCAGAATTTTATTCTTTTTCTGTGACATCGTTTGCCTCCAGAAATTTAAACTACACGTTTTTTCTGGAGTTAAACTTTTACACTCCTTAAATCTTTATTGAGTCCCGTCAGAATTCCAGATATTCAGGTTTACAAAGGAAAACCATATTTAGCTCTACTTTTGTGTGTGCCATTCCTCCATTGAAAAAAAAAAATCTGCTCTGACAATGAATTGGCTTTGACCTTGAAAGACCTTTGTTATTCCTTATCTTCATTTAGAAATACTTTTTAGAAAGGGTATCCACTTCCAAGAAAATTCTACACCCCCCCCCCTTTTTCCTATAGAATAGTACGTTGGGTCAAAATGACCCAAACCGCGGTTCTATATAGGTATATAGGTATAAGTGCCTATAACTCAGAAACACGAAATGTGAAGATAATAAAATTTTCGTGAATTAATATTCATATCATACCATGAAAAGTCACGAAATTTGTTTAACATCTGCTAATAAGTTTTCGAGATAAATGAAAACGAAGTTTGATTTGGGTCAAATTGACCCACTGCGGTTCTAGTGTTAAAATATCTCTCACAGAAATGTGTGTGTGCCCGATGTTATTCATGTTACGCTCATTATTACAGCCGCGGGTTAAAGCGAAATGCCATGAATGGTTTTGTCCCTCACTACAAAGCTTTTCAGCAAAACCATAGTTTTTGAATTTTACACCATAAACACATTGCAAATGACAATGGCTATTTATTTTGTACACATTTTTTTGGTGTTCGATTAAATTAACAGGAAATGCCCTGAGGGGTATGCAGCCACCCAAGGACCCCGCGTTTGGAGGAGTAATGCATACGTGGGAATAATAAAAAAAAATTGCAACAATGGAACAAGGTAGCTATGTATGTTTCAACTAAAAACGATAGTGCGTATTATAATGCATGAAATGAAGATTTAATTACAACTTGAGGGGGCCCTACAGATTACATCCTAAGTAGTTGGTTATTGATTACTTCCTCAGGTTGGTTATTGTGCGGAGATGTAAAATTCTTGAGAATATTCTCTGGCAGGACAACTATTATAGATAACTTGCAAATATTATAAGTTCTTGATGAGAATAATCTGTGGAAGGATTTTTTTTCATACATTGCTGGGGAATATTCTTATAGAAAATTATTCTGAAGTTAATAGTTCTTCCACAGAATATTCTTCAGTTACGGAGTATTATCAAGAATATATGTAATAACATATTATATAACCTCGATAAATAACGTGAGAATAATTATTTTCTCTGTTAATTTATAATAGTACTCCTTACCATTCTCTGTCCCCATCAAGATGATTGGAATATTCAAGTTTGAAAGCAAGAACATTAAACCAACAGGGGAATATTCTCACAGCAATTTTGTGGCCCTGAAATACTTCATTTAGGGCTTTGAAATCAATTTAACTTGTATAGTGAGGCAGTTATCAAATCAATTCAAACAGTAAAGATCGAGTGCGCAAGTTTTTGGAACCTTAATATTTCCTTCCACAACTTGTGCTTTTAGTGCTTTTTCAACCGTTGTCTGCGCCTAAAGTTCCGGCTCCACTAATTACTTAATAAAAATCATGAGAAATGTCTGTATCCTAGAAAATTATATTGCATCACGGTTTCGGGTTGGTTGCATTGTCATAATTCTTTGAGTTTAGCAAAAGAAATACAATTAGACATTAGTAACCAATGGCACTTTTCTCTTACTGTTGCAGCCATTATTACTCAACCATTATCTTTTTAAATGCATCAGCTAGGAAGCTGTAGGAATCATTAGCATTCACTAGAAAGTAAGCAAGCTAAATAAAACCACAGAATTTCAATGTTGAAATATATCATTTATTCTTTCTCTCATATATACTCAAAAACTTCTCAAACATTTCATTGCGCCTTACTTCTTCATTCAACCTTCTTTTTTCGAGGTCTTCAACTCTGCTGAAAACATCTATGAAAGTTTTTACAGCAGTAGCGGTGGCTTTCTGGGCTCCCAACAGTTCCATAATGGCCTCTTTTTTGCTAGGGGGCCGGGTTTTTTTGGGTCTGGCAGTATGGCTAGCTGGCGGAGTAGGGGAGTTGTCAGTCTGCATGGGGGGACTGTCTGCCTGGTCGTCTTCTGATTCTGACGAAGATGTAACCATGTGGTCTGAAAGAGAAGAAAAACAATACCAATTGGTTAACAGCAAATTCCAGCTTTCTTAATTCCAATGTGATTTGCAAAGCCATGCCATGTTGCTTATTTAAAGCACAGTTATCACAGAAAGAAAATTATCTCACCCAAATCAACTGCCGTCAGTGACAGGCAAATCGAGAATGGTGTCGTCTAAATTCACGTCAGATGCAGCTGCGGATGAGGCAACAGGCACAAATGCTCCTATAACAGCAGCCGAGGTTGAAGGTTCTGCTGCCTCTGGAACAAATGTGCCAATTACCTGAGACTGCACGCAGGGCTGACTAAACGATTTCTGACACTTCCAACTCGGCCTTGTTGGCAAGTGAGCAGCTGGAAAAGCTGCTAATGTTGACAGTTCTACAGCTGATGGCGAAGGAATCTGGAAATAAACAATTCAGATTACCAGAAAAATTAGTACAAAGAAAGACATAGCATTGTCACTACAGCCATAGAGACGTAAACTTCACGGTATCACCAGTAAACCAACACTGCTAACCCTTAGCAGTCGTCAGGTTATTTCAACAGCAATCGGCAACTCCCTGGAATTCACAGCAAATTCGTTAATTAAGTGAAATCTTGTGGCAATGATAACTAACTGCAAATACACAGGCGGAGATAGGCTTGAAAGGCAGGGGATGAGGGATCCCACTCAAAAAATGAGAAAAAGTAGGCGAATGCGGGACTAAAAAGTAGGATGGGGGAGGATAACCCCCTTAGACAACATAATCATAGCATAATGGAAAAAAAATCCCTAAAAAAAATTTTCCCTGCCAAAAAAAAAAAAAAATTAAATAATTGAAAATAACCTTAATAATGCTATAATTTCTGCTTCGACAGAATCATTAATTGCATTCTCCAACATTTGTAATATATTTGGCGATATATCAATGATTTCCTGCTCAAATAAATCAATTACACAAATTTTGTCAATAGGATTTGGTAAAAAAGTAGGACAAAAACTAGAAAGGAGGACATTTTACCGGAAAGTAGGACGAGTGGAAGCCCTGTGATGACATCAGTTGACATGTGTGAGATCAGTTGGCACTGCCTTTGAAGCCGGGGGGGGGGGGGGTTCATTCAGAGAAACGTATCCAAGCCCTTCCCATCTCCCCCAAATGAATACGTATAAACACATTTCAACAGATGCCAACGAAACAGAAAAATCAGAGGTGCCATATGACAATGCTACCTCGCAATACAACGAAATCCCTCAATGGATTTTTTTCTTTGTTTAGCGAGTAGAGTTATGTCAAGGTCAGTGCATTAAGTATGAAACATGTTACAGAAAATGTGAAAGGAACGGTTAATCAATGCTGTGTATGTAGTGACCATTTATTCAATTTTTTCAATAAAGCAAAATATGTTTTTTTTAACTATTCCTTGCATGAAAATTTGGTTTGTTAATTGCAATTTTTCATCCTGTATAGCCCTAAAGCATAACATATGTAATCGCAGAAAAATCTCGAGGAATTCTAAGAAAAAGCGTGAGAAAACACTATTACGGGGATTTTCACCGCAGAACATTGTCATTCAGCTGAGGGTTTGCTGTATAACAATGCAAAACATTGCGGCTTACATCAACCACTTAGTTCCTGGGCATGAAGACTGCATATAGAGATACACAAGCCCTGTTTTTCATAAGTTCGGATGAGTGGTGAATAAATATGGATTTTTTTTTCGGAGCCCCTTAGTGGTCTTTGATGTGTCTGAGGGGTATAATGAGGGGAAGTTAATTTGCTTATGCAAGGAACAGGTCCTGTGTGCACTTGCTTAATATCTAGTCCGTCAATACATGTAACAAAGAGCAATATAGTCAACAGTATTACAGTACAAACATAGCCATACTCCATACTAACCTGACGTGCGGCAGATTCTCTCACACGGGCATCACCATACACCACAATATTTCCCATCAATGCCACCACTTTCTCCTCAAGGTGCGTTAATGGAAGCGCATGTGATGCGCCACCCCCGGTTTTTTTCGCTTCCTTTCGCCGATCAGCTGCTTTCTTCTTCACGTCGCTCTTGTAGTGCGTCCATACCTGCACAACAATAATAAGAATGAGTTCACTGAAGTCACGCTCATCAAACGCGATCAGCAAAAATATGTAAATTCACGGAATACTTACTTTTTTCCATTCTTGCCAAGATCTCTTGGGCCCGCAAGGAAACGCATTGAGCCTCACGGCCAACCTCTCCCATGTGGCATTTTTTTCTGCAATAGTGAAGGTGCTGGAAAATTGTCCCTCTATTTTTGCACGATTTTTGGTGATGAAATCAACCATGCACTCGTAATGTGTCAAGGTGGTTTTTTGTGTCTTTTGGATCTTTTTTTCCCATCGTGATCGAAATTAAAATCCAACAAGTATAAAATAAAAAAACCTGTAACAACAAATTCGATAAAAACTGTGAAAACAACAACAAAAAGAAAAAAACTAAAAAAAAAAAGCGATGACAAATTCACGAACTGAAGGAAAACGACCTATACACACATTATAGAAAAGTAAGGAAATGAGATAAACAAAATCAACACGTGCAAAAGAACACAAATGTTGCCACCGAATTAGAAAAAATATAACTTTCTAATACATAGTAGTGGTTGTGAACTTTTTGCAGCACGTTGATTGGTCAAACTATAAGTGGCTCATCGCTGCCAAAGTGAGCGACAATGGTTCCTGGTCCTCAACAATGACTTTTGGAATGTTTATTTTCGTTTCCGTGGTGTCCTAACAATGCTTCTCAGATATGTACAGGGTGCCCGTGAACTCATGGACCAAACTTTAAGGGAAGGTGAAATACTCATAAAGAAACATTTTTTGTATAGCAGTGTGGGGTCGGAAATGAAAAGTGTTGGCTGAAAAACACGAAATGCTGAGGAAATGAAGAAAAAAAAACCCGTGTTTTATTTACATTAAATAACTACAGTAAGTGCACAAATGCGACACCATCAACATCGATACAGGCCCAGGCAGCATCTAACAAGTGATTGGCGAACCCCTTCGAAGATGCCAAGTGTTTCACGAACAGTTGTAGCAGTGACTGAAAATTTTGCAACGAGGTCCTCATTAGAGTTCTTGTGCCACTACACACTTTTCTTTCCAACCCTACATTGCTATACAAAAAATGATTCTTTATGAGTATTTTACCTTCACCTTAAAGTTTGGCCCATGAGTTCAGGGACACCCTGTATAAACTTTATTCATCATGATTTCAATTCTTTAATGCTGTCAGTACATAGGGAAAACCCGGCCAATGATAGCTCGTGTGATGTTTAATGACAATAATTTAAAATGGTATATTTAATGTAAATAATGTTGATTTTTCATCTGTATACAAAAAGGTTGCAAAAATTTGTACTATAAACGAATTTATGATATATGAGTAGGAAGATTTATTAATATAAGGGAAATTAATGGAAGGGATATCTCTCTTATGTCAGTTTATTGATGGGTTATTTATCCAATTCACAGAAAATTATGGATATCTAATTATTTTCAGCAGCATAGCAATGACTATGCTATTATATAATAAGGCAAAAGCCACGATAGCAAATGTAGGGTTATATGACTTTCGTTGTTATGATACGGAAAAATTATGTAAATATATAAATATATTGTTCTATGTATATAAATATTTAAAAGAATTATATTTTGGATAAAATGGGTTGAGAGAGAGAATTAGTGAATTATTTTTTTTATGTTGTCATAATACACACTCCCTTTGGTAGAGAAC
This sequence comes from Pholcus phalangioides, assembly GCF_987345545.1. NCBI lineage: Eukaryota > Metazoa > Arthropoda > Arachnida > Araneae > Pholcidae > Pholcus > Pholcus phalangioides. Next base: position 9,570,478 of record NW_028301612.1, on the reverse strand, counting down.
ATTCAGTTTTAATGCACTTTGTACATAATTCAATTATTCGAACTAACAATGATTTAATTATTTGATTGTTTCATTAAAATTCTATATTTTCGAAATACTCTACGCTGTAATAATTTATCAAATAATCGCGACTTTATTTAATTTATTTTCCCTTTCTAAAAAAATACAAAATTTTATTATCGAATATTACGGATTGCAAGCAAATACACGAATACACTGAGCATTACGTATGCAGTACGGCGAGCTAGCTTATAAATTACATCATTTTAAACGGCCGTCTTAATGATTCAACACTATGACTCAATAATAGGAAGTTATTAATTTAAAAAACTTTTGAAAACATGACATTCATTTCCATACTGTCGAGGAAACTACGAAGTGTTAAACACTGGTAGTGTGAAATTCTAAACTAAGCAACATTCTTTGTCTGTCTGAGAAAATTGTAATTATTGTGTTTGTCACACAAAAGACGCACTATTGCGTAACCACATGTAGATAGAAACTGTGAACCGCGTCGGCATTGTTTGAATGTGCTCGAGGTAGAGTGAAACTGAATAGATCGATGCTGAAATTGAGAGAAAGGAAGAGAGAGAAATAAAGAGAAAGGAAATTGGTGTATTATAGTATATCTTTTATCGCACTAAGAAGAAACAAATTAAAATGCCGTTTTGGAAACTTGGGAAAACACAGAGACAATTTTTGCTAAAAAATTAGTACATCAAAGAACAGTGTAAAGTAATTTCGTTTTCATTTTTTCTGAAATTGTAGGAAAAGGTTTGCGTGATCAAATATCAAACGCATTCGTTTACTCGGAAAGCCTTATTAAAACTATGAAACTTTAGATGAGTTTTCAGTTTTTTTTCAGAAAAAATTTTTCTGGAAATTTTTTCTTTTCCAGAAATTTTATAAAAGGGAACATTAATTTATACAAATCCCACATGAATTTAAACGTATTTGATGGTTGCACGTACGAGAACGTTGAGGAAAAACGTTCAGAACTTCGTCTTCGGAATATCCAAATGAAAATACTCGACAATATATTTAGGGATATATATATTTTTTAGAATTTATTGAAGCAATAGCGTAATAGTAGTTTAGATGCCAGGAAGGAATCAATAAAAATCGTAATAAATGCGTCAAATATAGTTGGAAATATTTTTCCAAACCTTGCAAAAGCCCAGTGTATTGCCATTGAATTCGGTATCCCTAAATAGTTGGGAGCCGTGTAAGGAAAGTTTTTCAAGGCCTAGCAGTGTATGTGGTGGTGAGGTGGATGCTGAATTTTTTCTCGGCTAAGACACATGAAATAAATAGGCTTCCTGGATATTATGCCAAGGTGAACAGGAAAAAAGTGACATTTCTCTCCACCGGTAATCGAACCCAGGACCTCATCCATACCGGGCAAGCGAACTGTCCATTATAACAAAGAGAGACGATCCTTTTTCTCCTTAAAACACGCACAGTAGCGTTGCTTGCTGAGTAGAGACACTGCAGCCTCTCTTTAACTTCAGCTAATGGCCTCCAGGCAGCGGCAGAAGGATGGCGAATTTTTTCTCGGCTAAGATTCATGAAATCAATAGCAGTAGGCTTTCTGGATATTATGCCGAGGTTAACAGGAAAAAAAGTGTCATTTCTCTCTCCACCAATGTCTCCTTAAAAACGAATCCAACAAAATTCTGGAGTTACCTTAGACCTAAATCTGTTGATACCACTTTCCTCAGAAATTCAAATAAACATACACCTTCTCCTTCAGAGATGGCTGCCGAATTCACTTTAGCGTTCTGCACGGTTTTCTGAATAGACCCCTCTCCAATACTCTTTTTTTGATTCTATCCACAACTCATCCCCAATATCTTTCTTCAAACAAATCCTAAAATTATTGAAAAAAAACTGAATCCCTATTCTTTTGGCCCCGATGACATCCCAAATTCCATTCTTAAATTCTGTCATTTCCAATCGCATCCACTTGTATAGGCCCCAGGGCCAACAACATTGTATAAATAAATAAATGTCCTTCAATGCCTACTGTTGTCTGTGAAAAGTATGACGAATAGGTTTTTGATAAATGCTTCTTTATGCTGTACATTAGAACTCCTAGTGCTCGCCGTAAAAGCAAATACAATATTTAACTTTTTGTGTTAGGGAGCTATAAGAAAAAGCATTACTTTCTAAATAATTTTAGAAAAATTAAATTCACTAGTTCACGCTGATTAATTGTTAATGAGGATTTACCTTGATAATTTATTATCATATGATTCAATCTTATGTACAGTTAAAATGTGCTTTGCGCCATTGAGAACAAAAAGATCAAGAAATCAGCGAAGTAATAAATGATCAGAAAAAAAAAAAAAAATTGGAATTTTAAATAAATGTAGAAATCATTTACAAAACGATTTCACTAAATTCTCCCTGAACATAGATAACAAGAATGGTATTCATTTGCACTGTGGTGTCTCGTCACACACTCTACTAACTTCCAGAACTCGCGACGACAAGAACACAGCCCTGCTCACCATCATCATCATCATCACTGGTAATATAATAGTATCGGGGAGTTATCGTACACCGAGATAGTAATCAGTTCAACCTATTAAAAATGCATCAGTACAGAAAGATAGAGTAACGCTGGGGCAAGTTGAGTTAGAAAGAGTAGCAAGCAAAAAAAGTAAAAGGTATTGATCCCTTTTTACCCAAGTCTCCATCCAACTCTTTCGCCCCTCTACCATGACTATCACTCGGCCCATCTCTCTGTGTCTCTGAGTTCTATTACCTTAAGCCTTAGTCTTATTTTATTTGTCTTTTTTTTTGGCCAGTGAATAAGGGATTTCCCATAAGGAGACTCCCTTTCTAAATCATTTATCTTTCTCCGTTCGCTGTCTCGCTCTGTCCCCTCGTAGTGTGGAATCTATCGGGTATATCCTGTCGGCAAAAGAGATACTCTCATTCGATTAAATGTAATGCATTTTAAATGATGATAGATATCCCGTGGCATACAGCGTGTGTTTTGTAACAAAACAAGCTACTTCTCGGATCAAATTCTGCGAAGGGTCTGTAATCGTAAGGGGTCAGTTCGTACGCGGGGAATCGGTGCTCTCCCTGCTCTCTCTCTCTCTCTCTTCCCGCACTTATCGCTTTATTAGTGCTGCTGGTGCTCCTGCAATCGAATGTTATTATGATTTTGAAATGAAGCCTCTTTCTCGTACCTGCAGGCATTGGAAATGTACGGCTCATTGAGTAATTTGGAAATTTCCGGATGAGTAATTCGAGGAAATTACCGTCCTGTTTCGTTGTATGTATGATTGTATGTATGTACGAATTCAACTGCGATCGAGTTTACATGCATGAAACGTTCGGCTGTGAAGGTACATTTATGAATTTGATATCATCGACGTTTTTAGAATCGTGGAAACAAGGAAGGTATTGTCTCAGGTTGTAATCGATATTTTAGACGTAAATTCACTTGAATGTAAATCGGAATGGAGGTCTCTGATTGGGGAGTTTAATAGGCTTATACCTTTATACCTTCAATATAAGTTTTTTTGTGCAATTGAAAACACGTCTAGCGGGAAATATCGTAAGGTCTCGATACGTTATACAGGGTGTTCTGCAAGTGCTAATGCGGCCTTTATCTCATCAACCGTACATCGTAGAGGTGTAGTTTCAATTTGAAAAATGTTCAAAAAGCGGTCCTTTGCCAGTTTTGAGAGTGAGAATACAGTGTATGGCAAAATAAAAAAAATAAAAAAAATCTGCATTTTTTTATAAGGTTTCCCCTGCTCTCTAACTTCCAAATGGACCGACAAAAATTCTAAGTTCTTAAAGCCCCGTTCACATGTACAATAAAACATCACGGGAAGTTCCCGGTAACGGGGATTTTCGCTACAAACCATTCACATGACGTTAAGTTTATGCCGTTAATCCCCCCCCCCTTCTTTCCGGAAGTCGTCACTGGTTACGTAGGTTGAACGGAAGTGATTGGTTCAAGATGGTTGACGAAGGAGCTTATAGCAGTTTTCGCGGCACAAAGGATTATGGGAGAGAAGGTCGGTGTCAACCTCCAATCCACCCCAAGAAAGATGGGTTTTTTTGATGAGCTTCTCTCCCACCTTTTTCTTCCCTACGAGGGGAAAAAAGTTGTCATGCCGGTAATTACGACCAAAGCGACCCCCAATCTTGCACATGTGAACGGGGCTTTTGTGAAATATTCGCTGAGATATTCAAACTCAAAAATTAGAGAAACGTTGCGAAAGGGCAGTATAAATAAGGGTAAGAAGCGTTGTCCGTTAGTCTTTGATGTTCTTCCATAATTCACCGATTTTTGAATTGAAATGTCTTAGTTATTATTGCAGTTAAAAACGTGGAAATTTTTTCTGTTGGCCTCAGATGATATACAGAGTGAAAACTTTCTAATAGGAACTTAGAAGACAAGGGGACAGTACAAAAATTCATACTTAATTATTTTTTCCCACACTGTATTCCCACTCTTGACACTGGTACAGGATAATTTTCGATCGCCTTTTGTACATATTTTTTAAATTGGAATCATGCGTCTACGACGGACAGTTGATGAGATAAAGGCATTTACAGGACACCCTGTATACATAATTGATTTTCTGTGTTTGTATGCGTCTGTGTATATGCTCTCTATAAAAATCTTCAATTTTAGACCAAGCTTTTTGCCGAATTTCGTATATATACTAAACAGAGTCTGACTTGAACGATAGGTTACTTTAAAAGTTCGTCGCAGCTGGACAAATACCCAAAACGGTCGAAAAAGTGTCAGACAACAATGATTCTTGGACCTCAAAAATGAGATTTTGTAATGTTTAATTTGGTTACACAGTGTTTCCTTAACAATGCATTTCAAAGACGCGGTTATTCCTTAACAATGGTTTGTGATTCTTTTCAATACGCCCATATTCAGAAAACCCAGGTGGCACCTTGTATTTTTGATAGTTACTAATAAATTTCAAACGTTAAATTTCTGTTGATTAGAAAGTATTCAGTACAGTTGAACGACAGCGATATCGAAGAATATCTTTCTCAATTCCAGGGCAGAAATTTATGAAATTTGGAAAAACTCGCTTCAAAGAGTCACATATTTTACATGAATTCAATCGCACTCATTACAATATTCTTTCATTGTTAGTTTCGTCTTCAGAACGTGAATGACAGCACCTGATAATTTCAGTATAATACCCTTATAATTATAACATGAAGATTCAAGTTTACACCATCTTTGCTTCATAAAATCGACGGCACATGGCAGCACCAGCAGCAACATTAAAAAAAAATCACAATTCTGACAACTTGAATACGTTAGGGGCATGTGATCACACATACACAAAGCGTTCCGACGTGTACCGATTCGTTAGAAATTCTGCAGAGGAATGTGTACGGTGTGCATGTACGGTCAAATAGTATTAGTAGTGGCACCTGATATTACATATGTGACAAAAATTACACAAGCGAACAATAACTAATATCCCAACTCATTCACGTCTTCGAAGGCAAAGTGACAGTAAACTACATTGCAAGTATTTGTACGGAAAACAGAAGGAAAAAAAACCATTTCAATGTGCTCTACCATTGAAGAGATGGACCTTTTTAGAAATTACCTCATCTTTTTTTTTGAAACACGCTGTATGCTTGCTTTCACCTAAAATGTAACCATACATTTTAAACATACCTTAGTACAGTGTCCCGCAATCTACTGACGGTTTTTAAAATGTGATAGCAAGAAAATGATGACAGATATTCAAGTCATTCCTGCGGATTATAAATGTGCGAAGTCACGAATTTCAGATACGTCATTCATGCTGAAGGGGGTTGTGTAGTTATTAAAATTTGAAGATACATTTGTTGTAGAAGGAATGAGGCGCTTAGAGGCAACATTTCCTTCACAATTCAAACATAATTAAACATTTGTTATACAACTAACGCAACAGAATCTACAAGAACGTATCACATCGATATGAGCGGACCGCGTGACTGTATATGGTTTGCGCGGCCAATGCCAGTCCAGTTCCTCTATCGCGCAAGCGCGTTCTTTTCCCTAACACGCCGACAGCGCCCTCCCGTGGTCACCACACATTATATGGACACCCTGTGACCGAAATACCAATTAGAAAGCTGTTGTCTTGTCTCTCCTGATGTCAAAACAAATAAATTCCACGTTTTTAAGTGCAATGTTCGAGGAGATATATCTTCTCTCTCTCTGAATTTAAAAATCGGAGAAAAGTTGAAAGAGGATGGTTTTGTTCGTCCCCCAATCAGTTCCTAATAATTTGTTTAATAACTATGTAACTTCTTACAACATGAATAGCGTATCAGAGCGTCAGTCCAACCAGACGCTCTGGTTGGACAGACGTCACAAGTGGAGTTCCTCAGGGAAGTGTCCTTGGCCCCATACTTTTTTCACTTTTCATCGACAAACTCGATCAGGGTATCGATGGAATTACTAGCAAATTCGCAGATGATGTGAAGCTAATGGGGGTAATCGGGAATGAAAGCGACAGGCAGTTGCTCCAGACCAACTTACACAGGATTGCAGCATGGGCAAATGAATGGAGCATGACGTTTAGCGTAGATAAGTGCATGGTCGCTCATTTTGGTTCGAACAACCCACGGTTCTCTTACGAGTTGAATGGTGTCACTATCCCGGATGCAACTAGAGTCACCGATTTGGGAATTCTCATTGACGAGCGACTTAAGTTTTCTGAACATTGTTCAGCGGTTGTCAAAAAATCGAATAGAATGCTTGGTCTCATTTTCAAAAAGGTCTCTTCGCGTTCTCCTAAAATCATTCTTCCGCTTTTTCGAGGCTTAGTTCGTCCTGGACTGGAGTATGCTGTAAGGTTTTGGAGGCCATACCTACAGAGGAACATAGACTTGGTTGAAGGGGTGCAGAGAAGAGCTACGCCTGTCCTTATTGGCACACACGGCTTGAGTTATGAAGAGAGACTTCATTTTTTGAATATGTTTACATTGGATGAACGCAGGTGTCGAGGAGATATGATCGAAGTGTTCAAAATTTTTAATGGGATGGATAGGATGGACCATGAACTTTTAGTACACCGCCAATCGGCTGCTTTTACAAGGGGACACCAGTATCGATTGGTGAGGGACAATGCAAGGTTATGGTGTCGCAGGGAATTTTTCTCCAATAGGGTTGTTAATAAATGGAATAGCTTACCCCCGGAGGTAGTAAATTGTAACACAATTGACACGTTTAAAAAGAAATACGATAAACATGTTGGGGTAAATCGAGAAGCTATCCATTCTTAGAATAAGACAACCATAAGTATTCTTTATGGGCATTGCATAATATTTTATCATGTGTATATATTGTTTATAATTTGTGTTAATTGCATTTTTAATTGGGTAGCTGTATTTTTGAAATATATGACAACCATATTTTTATGGGCATCTTTTTATCAGCCACCCCGTTGGGCATTTTGTCTGTTGTGGCGTTGTATTTGTATTTGTATTTGTATGTGAAATTCCGAACTTCTTAAATTCCGTACATTTTATATCTCGCAAGAATGACTTGAATATCTGTCACCGTTTTCTTGCTTTCACATTTTTAAAACCGTCATTTGATTGTGGGACACTTATGTATATTATAATATCTGGTTAAACACCAAATTTTTTCCCACTGCTGTGAAAATGACCGCTCGGTACTTCTAGCGTAAACGAATTTTCTATGCGTTCCTGCCTGCATATTCCGTGCTAATCTCAACCTCGATATAACAATTTTCTTCGACTTAACGAATAAAAATTTCGGTCTTATCTCATTTATCAATAATCTCAGAAATCCGTAATTTTTTTTCGCGACTGCTGGCAGCATCATAAGTTTTAAAATAAAATAGCAATGAAATAAATGCTTTTTTTACTGTACGAAATCAGCTCCCGACAGTATCAACTTCGACTACAAATGACATACGGCAAACAACGTAATATTTCTAGTGTGTAGTGAATTCATACAGACGTAAAAGGTACGTCCTATGGGTAAGAAAAGAAATGAAAAAAAAATAGCTCATTGAAGACGTTCAACACACTATCCACACCAACTGAATAAAAGATGAGAACATGGTGTTTCGATTGACCAGGTCTTGCTGACCTGTTTGAGTGGGCGTATTGAGTAAGAGACCGAGAGAAATATTCCTGGCTCTAAAGAGACATCGGTCTCTTACCCCCACATCCTTGTCTCTTATATCATATCATTGTCACGTCCATTCGAAGATGAGGAAATTCCATGGAAAGGTTTCCAGTTTTCCCCTCCATACGATAGCAGAAGAGATGGAAAAGAATATATATTACCTAATTACATCCTATATCGGGAAAGGGGGATGGGTTCGGAATTGCGTTCATATTTGATGTGGTTGAGCTAGCAATGGGACAATGCTTTACGACTCTTCCGCGGATAGAAACATACGTCCCGTCGTAAACAACCACGGGTTTCCGGTACGTTGGGTTCCGCATCCTTCGGAGATCTTTTATATCATATCTCTGTTTGACCGTACCGTATTTGCACGCTTCGAGTCCATTTATGTACGTACATGTCGGAGGATGGCGTACAATAACTTGTGGGTTTGCAGATGATTCTACTTGAAAAGGTTTCCCAAATAGAAAATCGAACAAATATTTGAAGAAAAGACGGATGAATAAAACATATTTGAAACTTAGTTCAAGGTTCTGAAACTTTGTGAGAAACACACATCCGATAGTTCAGATGATGATGAACTTCTGCGTATAAAATCCCAAATATACCATAAGAAAAACTTAGATTTCAAATTTTATTTGTATCATTCAAGAAGGCTTTGGAAATGATAACACTGCTGAAGATTGCTTTTGTTCTCAAAGATATTTCAATGATTTTGGGACGTTGATTCCGAATTTGGCATTGGTTTTGTGGGATTGGATCTAGTTTTCGAGATAAAGTGAAAATCATACTTCTCAAAGGTAATAGTACATAAGCAGCATACGAATCACATTATACGAAGGTGTTAAGCAGCTGAAAAGAGAGAAAATTTAACTGCCCCTGCGGTGAATCGAACCCACGTCCTTCCACTCCCCGGGTGAACGCCCTAGACCATTTTACTACCAAGGTAACAATCACCTCAATCTTTCCTTGGAGCTCGTGTGCACTGAAAGATTTAGTGCGGGGAAGGATTGAGATATTTGTTGCCTTTGGTCAACCTAGTAGTCTAGGGCGTTCACCCGGAGAATGAAAGAACGAGGGTTCGATTCCCCTCACGGGCAGTTGAATTTTCTCTTTTTTCTAAATATATATTCGCATCAGCCAGCTGTTAAAAACCTTCGTATGGATGGCAGGAAGAGACATCATTCACGAAGTATGCATTATCTCGAAAACTAGAGCCAATTCGACAAAACCAACACCGTTTTCGAAATGAGCCGTCACTATACCCCTGAAACTATTTACCCTTTAAGCGGCAATGACAAGATATATCGCTTCCATAAAAGCCTCTAATTGTACCGTTGACAACTCCAGATGTTTTGTGAAGTTGATTTTTAAATGGAAAACTCGTCCCTATACCCCTTAGTTTGCACCTATTGGAAATCGGAAGAAATCCCGCATTATTGAAAAAACAAAGATATGGCATTTTGCAGGGGGTTTAGTGATTTCTAATTGCCATTTAAAGGGTTAGAAGTTCCTTAAGAACATGGATTTTTTTTTTGGTAAACAGTGCAATAAATATCTTATTAACATGGCACAATATTTTTTGCCGGGCTTTACAAGAAATTGCAGTGGTTGGTTGTGCATAAATTAGAATTCAGTCATTGAGTAAGAATCGCTGGGATGTTCCTATAGCTTTAGTGGGTTTCAATAATTTTGCGTGCATTTATAATTAAGATTTGAAGATGCGCATGGGAACTATCAGACCCTAATGATACCGCTGGGGTGGCCGAAACTCGCATGGTCTCGTAGTGACGGACTCGCCTAGAGGGGACCTGCGTTCGAACCCCAATTCCCCCACAGTGGTAGTCGTCTGAAGTTGGTTTTCATTGGTTCCCAACTCCAAGGCGCGAATGCGAGCAAATCTCTACGTTGAAAAGTTTCGCCACAGAGAGCAACAGGCCTACTACGGCACAATAATATTCAATCATTGAACATTATTCAAAATTTGAAATGTAGATAGCAGCACTACGAATTCTCGCACGACACTTTATACGCACTCAGACAATTAGGTACATACACACTCACAGACTAACAAATTTATTAATTTTTAGTCATAAATATATAATATGTCACGTTTTTATCTAAGATTATGTTCAATCCCAATCTCGTGTTGGTAAATATGATAAATCGTCGATTTATTACTTAATTAACTGGACATAACTATGGTCCAGGATGGAGAATTCGAATATTGATGTTGGTTTTGTTTGTTGGTACCTGTGACAAAAACCAACATTACAAGACTGATAATGTGTTGTTATGAATGTTTCCATCACACTAATTTTGATGTAGTTTAATTTGTATCGAAGAATTTGCGCGTATCATGTATGGGTAAAAATAATTAATTGGTTTAATGAAGAGAATAAAGTTTATACGCGTGTGTGGTTCTTCCTCATTTTTACCAAACTTTCTAACTTCATTTAGCAATTATGCATAGTTGCCAGTAAAAGTGATAAATAATGTGAAATTGAAATTTAATTAAGCTTTCTTTATCGAGACGATTGTGACCTGCATAATCACCTCACTTATAAAAATACAGTCACAAATACATTTTAACATTTTAATTAGGGTTGGACATCGATTAAAATTTTCAACGGTTTTAAAAAATTTTAATCGATTAATCGAATTTTAATTGAATATTTTTGTGACCAAATAATATTAATAGATGGTATAAAAGTGTATTTTATTCATTTCATTCACCTATTACGTAGATGTAAACAAATATAGGAACAGGTTCAAAAATTAAGGCTGCCCGCTTCAAGCAATTTAGTATGCTGAACGTAATTGCCTAAATCTGTAATTTCTTCACGTTGAAACACAAGTGTCGTTGATAAATTCATTAAATAAGTACTTGCAATTTATCACCTTTATCTGTGATTATACATAAAACCCTTGTGTAATTGGTGAATTTGATAAATATGAAAAAAAACTCCAAATGAGTTTAGTATATGTGATGAACAATCGGACCTCTATATAATGATAACAAATTTTACGATCGTACCCCGATATAATGATGCAATACATGTATGAATTATCATTGTATACTATATAATATAGTACGCTTCATCATGTTTGCCAATGACCTGACGCTTGGGTACTATGCATAATCACCGCTAAAAGTGGTTAATATAGGTAGATTATCAAATTTACCAACGAAGCTTGAGCACTATGCATAATCACCGGCAAAAGTCATTAATTTAGACAAGTTTATCAAACTTACCAAAATGCTCGAAGATTATGAATATAATAACCAGTTCTCATATATAATAACCGGATTTATCACATTTACCGTAACATACCCACGTGACGTGCACAAATCAGTGGAAGTAAAAACTGACTATAATGTGTCAAGTACCACGTTTAAATACCACTCTTTTCAGCGATGTCATCGTCTCTTCTATGAAATCAGATTAACGCATTTGTTTATCTTTAAAAATCTCGCGTTATACCCGATATACCCAGCGCAAATGTCTCTTAAACGTGTTAAAAACGTGAAGTGCCTAAATGACGAAACAAAGATTATCACATTACGCTTTTAAGAGATAAGCCGACATAACGAATATCGACGTATTCAGCGTCGTTGAGTTTCAACGCAGGAAAATTTCTGTCTGGATGGATTAATGTCAAACTCGTGGAATTTTCGATGATATGTCCTTTAGGAAAACGGGATTTTTCCTTCTAATACATTGTTGTATTGTCTTTGAAATCATTGCAAACTTTTCATCACTATCAGTAGAGACAAACTGGATAAGCTCGAAATTTGAGTGAATAGATTTGATGAAAGTAAATGGATGTATTTAATAAAACTTGGACGTTGAAGAAAGAAAACAATGGAATTTGACGTGAGAGAGAATCGAAAGCAATGGAAATTGGATGCATTGAAAGTGTCTGAATTAGAATGATATTAGAAGAATTAGAAAAAAAATGGAAAAGGAATAAAAATTTGACAATAATGAAGAATGAAATTTACTTACCGTAATACGGGCCTACTTTGCATCGTTTCCGACAGTTTTCTAGGAAAAACCCACTCTACACATAGCAAATATGTGAAATGATTTTTGAAAATGATGCCGATATAATTTTTATAAGATGATGTGAGAACAGGTCTGTTGCCATAAAGAGCCATCTCCATTCTTTTCTTTAATTTTTATGAATATTTTGAAATTGGTGCAAAAAATAACCGATAGGAGCAGGTTATTTTGCACCGCCTTATATATTGGTTATTTGTTAGCAAGACAATGTTTTGTAGCACTGTCGAAAAATTTATTGTGTTACCACATAGTCCCACTGGAAACTGATGGGAAATAGATGTTTTTGGTGTTGAACTTGAAAAATTACCAAAATTCACAAAACTGCAACTCATTTCATTTAACATGTAAGAACAACCAATATGGATGAACTTTGGCATTATTTTATCCAAAAAAAAACAAAAAAAAAAACAAGAGACAAGCAATATTCGTTTTGAGCCTAATAGGATTGATACTGAGCTGAATAATAGCCTAAAATTAAGTAAAAAAAGTACTTTGGGGTTGCTTTATACGACTTTTTTGGCTGAGTGCGAAATCATAGATTTGCTAAGAACATTGCCACAAAATTATTATCAAGCATATAATGATAAATAATCAAAGAATTACAACTTTCTAGGTATGATTTAAAAGACAATTATATTTTCTACGTATAAATAAACAGCATTTACTTTCTAATGAAGTCGCTTTGCGCAGCAAAATGCTACTTTTCCTTGACAAAAATCCCAGGTGAGATGCAGATATTTTAAGCAAACGATATCCAAAATAGCAGATGCATCACAAACTCAAATAGGCACTCAAATACGCTGGGCGCGCACCGGTTAGACACAACTAGACAAAACAGCTTTATATAGACAAGCTTAGTCATTGTTGTTCACTTTGATTTGTATTGTTAATCAGACAAATTGAAACGCTGCGTCAGGCAAATCAATGTGGACAAAAATGACAAATCCTGAGCTTGCCTGAAGCTGTCTTGTCGTGTCAAACCGGTGACTGATAATGTCTATTGCTGAATGAAGACCGTTAAGAATTTGCATTATAATAGCCACTGGGCAAAGATGAGTACTTTTTCAGGATTGGTGCATAGTTACCGCCCTGGAGCAAAGTAGTTAACGCATTTTAGTGCGTATATGATTCGTAGTCGCGGATTTCATTCATCGATTCTACTTGTAGGAAAAATTTCATCGCATAAACGCTTGTGGAAATTGATAATGAAGTCTTAAGCAATAGAAGCGGATTCTGATCACGTTTTTTTTGTGGGAGAGTCGATTTTTTTCTATTCGCATTTATGCACCATCTATCAATCATAAGAAATTACTATTTTTAAACGATAATTTTTGTTGCAAAAATATTGCGCAAAAAAAAGTATAGATAATACGCAAACGAAAAAATACGCACTAAGAATGATAATTTTTTTATTTAAATTTGTTCATTGTTAATTATTTGAAAAAAAACTAAGATTTATTGGATTTTATTCATTGTGAATTCACAGAAAAAATTCTGTTTTATTGAACACTTTCACTTTATTCTGTTTTACTCACTGTTTTATTTCACTTTTACTGTTTTATTTCACTTTTACTGTTTTATTTCACTTTTACTGTTTTATTTCACTGTTTACTCACTGTTTTATTTCACTGTTTACTCACTGTTTTATTTCACTGTTTACTCACTGTTTTATTTCACTGTTTACTCACTGTTTTATTTCACTGTTTACTCACTGTTTTATTTCACTGTTTTATTCACTTTTATTTTGTTTTATTGAATTTATTCACTTTTATTCTGTTTTGTTGAATTTTATTCTGTTTTGTTGAATTTTATTCTGTTTTGTTGAATTTTATTCTGTTTTATTGAATTTTATTCTGTTTTACTTCACTGTTTTATTTCACTGTTTACTCACTGTTTTATTTCACTGTTTACTCACTGTTTTATTTCACTGTTTACTCACTGTTTTATTTCACTGTTTACTCACTGTTTTATTTCACTGTTTACTCACTGTTTTATTTCACTGTTTTATTCACTTTTATTTTGTTTTATTGAATTTATTCACTTTTATTCTGTTTTGTTGAATTTTATTCTGTTTTGTTGAATTTTATTCTGTTTTGTTGAATTTTATTCTGTTTTATTGAATTTTATTCTGTTTTATTGAATTTTATTCTGTTTTATTGAATTTTATTCAATTTTATTCTGAATTTTTCAGTTCATTCTGTATTATTCAATTTATTGTATATAGTTAATTTATTTTTTCAAAAATTTATTCTTCAAAATCAATTTATTCAACCTATTCTCTATATTTATTCTGATTTTTTTTTTTTACATTTACCGAATTTATTCTGGAGTCATTCATTTAATTAATACAATCTGGATTATTTTATTTATTCAATTTTTTCTGAATATTTTCACAGTATATTATTAAAGGTACAATTTCTCTTTATTACTGCATTGCTATACTTTATTGGTAGTTCAACACGATTATTTATACTGGAAATATTTTAAACTGGTCTTAATTTTTTTATGAATTATAGTTGCAAAAATAATATATTTTCCATAAATATTTTTACATAATTGCTCAAAAGCAAAATACAGTTCTCAAATTGATGACGTCATTTCCGTATAACGAGCATCCATTCCTACTATTATGTAATGGGGATTTTAAAATGTTATAAATTGTCACAAATTAAAACAGTTTCATACTGATTTTAAAAATATAAAACTTCAAAAGAGTATAAAATTGTATTGCATAATATAATTAGCAGTTTATAAGAGTTAAAATATTTCAGAATATAAAATATATAATTGAGATAATTTTATATTTTTACTGTAAGAAATTTCAGCCATTATTTTTCACTACATTCAACGCCGCTTATGAGAATCACGGATAATGTTATCATTCGAGGAATATGATAATTTTGCATAGAACGGAACGAACCAATACCATAACATAGGAATTGTTATCGGTCTTCGGTTTATGTTATTTTTTTTTCATTTGCGCATTTTGAAAGCAAAGGTTTCCCCATTTTAATTTATTCTCTGTAAGGTTTCGTTATTAGCCGAAAAAGCCTCTCTTGGGTAAAATCACATATAGGCCAATGGGGTAATGAATTGGCGGATACCACGGCGAAGGAAGCTACTGGAGGCGGAATCATTACAGGTGATCTGCTGCTTCCCGCATCACACGCCAAAGCAATCCTATGGAAGGATCTAATGAATAAATGGCAAGAGAGGTGGGATGACAACATAGAGCCCGGTCGATCAACTCATAGCATCCTGCGACATGTAATGCCTCGGAACCATAAATGGTCACGTGAGATGATAATGTTCGTAACGGGCCATGGCCCATTTCCGGCTAACCTTCATAGGTTCAAATCAATCCCCAGTGATAAATGCTCATGTTTGGCCATACGCACGCCTCTTCACTACGCAACTCTATGCCCCAAGACAACGGCTTTCCACTTCAGAGAGCCAGCCGAACATTTGCGAATACCTTGGATTGAGTGCATCCTGAAGCGGGAAGATTCGAAAAGTAAAATACGTAAATTGGTCCGCTTTCTAGAGGATATCAGAACTACAGTCCCGGAGCCAGAACCAGATAGAGAGCCACGTATGCCAGTTAGGAGATCCACTAGACTACGACGTCAACTACACCCAGACAGCGATCTCGTACATCTGTTTGGAGAAGAGGAAGAAGAAGAGGAGCCTGAGTAGTCGAGAATAGTTTGATCCACGCTGGCTTATCGAAAAGCTGGATACAGACATCAATTACTGACGGATGCCTTTGGACCAAATCAAACCACACGGTGCAGCGATTAGATCAACCCAGCAGCAGATTGACAGCTTTCATTGATGTGATAGTTACTGACCCATTGAAAATCCCTGAAGAGAAGCAGATCAAATTTTATCAAGAACTATTCCCGATTATGAAGATTATTACGATGATTTTGTGATTTATAACCTGAGATTTATAATTGTGATTTATTTACATGAATCACCATTTTTCGATTACAAATTTTATACTTGTTTACCTTACTAATATATCTTTCTCAAGATCAATAAATGGTTAGGTTTCCCCGGAGGCACTCGAGTCCCGAGGGACAATGTGCTTATATCACTGAGTGTGACAGAGCCTGGGTGTCTCTCGGTTCCTATCCCTACCCCTGAAAGACTGTCTCGAGATCTACGGAACGTACCATACATTGAAAAGGTATCGTAATTCGTGATATACACTACACAGGATCCATTCTAACTCCTAACAGTGACTGAATAATTAAAAAAAAAGAAGGATTTTAGCTGGAAATGAGTACCGGACGGAACGATTTAACATTTTGCAACGAGTTTGTCAGATTTCCCGACTTCAACGTCTGACCATACGTCCCGTTCGACGGTATGATACGTATAGTCATCGTTCGGTTATTGTTATCAAAAGGATTCCCGATGCTATCACATTAAAGTACGTCAACCGTATAATAACCCAAGCTGATAAAATTAGATTTTTAATTTGACTGCTATCATGAATGTTTTCATTTTTTTCTTCCGAATATCATCATCAAAAGACTGAAAAAGTCGAACTAATCGAAAAATTTCTATCAAGCCACCATAAAAGCAATCCTAACACACTAAGCCTTGTTGATATAAAACGGCAGTAAGTATCTCAACTAAATAATTTCAAAAACACTCATTGTGCGTTATAATTACTTCATTCATTCTCTCTCCTCCTCCTTCTTCACAAGATTATAGTGCACATAAGCCAATACTAATATCTATTTACATAATAAAGTAGGGGTTTTCCACGGGTTATTTCATTGCCCGCTTTCACGGCTCTACTCTGTATGTTACGACCCCCTTGACAGCTTATAACGAGGTGTTTCAAATGCATTAAGAGGTTGTTTAAAAAGCGATAGAAATTTCTTGGGGGGGGGGGGGTGAGAGAAAATTCCACTCTACTTTTGTTCTTTACTTATCTCCGCAAACATCTCTTTTTAGAGAATATATAATATATTTTTTCTCCGGTTTTATTTCTCGACTCATCCTCATTTCGACGCTTGATTTCCCTAAGGTGCCCGCTCAAATTACGCATGTAACATAATCGCCACTTCTTGGGATTCCAAACAAAGTTGATTAGCGTTTTATAGCGGAAAGCTTTTAAAACACTTTGCTTTTGCTCCTTCTCCCCCAGCTCTTCATTTCGCATCATACGAGTGGGATGGAAGGGATGATAGATTCCACGCTTCTCTCATTAACTTTTAATGCGTGGGATCACGTTCCTTGCTTCCAAGTTAATGCAATT
The DNA here is from genome assembly GCF_987345545.1 of Pholcus phalangioides. Lineage (NCBI taxonomy): Eukaryota > Metazoa > Arthropoda > Arachnida > Araneae > Pholcidae > Pholcus > Pholcus phalangioides. Next base: position 9,552,972 of record NW_028301612.1, on the reverse strand, counting down.
AAAAGCTAGGTAAGTTGAGGCAGAGATCGAAAAAAAAGACAGGGTTGCGCATACGTAGACGCTTTCGTATTCCCTCGGTTAAATACTTGGTATTTTTTTTTTCCATCTAGATTTTTTTTTTTCAATGGCACGCATTTGATAAATATTCAAATGCATCCGAAAGAATGGATACCGATGTATACGTTCCTGAGAATCATTCAAATGTTCGCTTAAGTGGTTTTGCATCGCAACAACGGGATACTTAACGTGTATGAGTGGTTCAGTCCTTCTAATTGATCCACGCAGTTCAGCAATAACACAGCTTCTGGAAACTTTCGATGTTGTATACTTACAGCTCTATATCCATTAGAGATTAATGTAATTGGTGTATTGTATTGATGTTTGAACTTCGCTTCGATCGACTCATTATATATTTTATTTAATTTCGAATTTTTTTATGAGTTTTTTTTCCCCTCGCGCTTTGTAATTTAAGGGGGTTGGTGCATGCAAATTTTTCAAAAACCCATTTTAGAATTTTCCAATTTAAAACATTATGAGATTACCTGCATCTGACTGTACTAAAAATATTTTTTCAATATTTCAATATAAACTGCTAGCAGGCATTTTATATGCTAATGTTATCCACTGAAATGCTCTTTTCTCAAAACTAAGATTTTTGTTCGATAAGGAACATTTTTTGCATTAAAATTTATTTTTATGTCTCGGAAAACTGTGGCGATGATGTGACTTATGGCTTTAACACGAGGATTTGTTATTAAAGTTATAAAAAAAAAGTTATGGCACAAAATATAGGTAAATTGTGGTGATTTTTGAAAAGTTGCATGTTGTTGAAGTTAAAATTCGAGGAAAAAATTACCATCAATTAAAGTCCTCAAATGCTCGTGTTAAAGTGTATAAAAATATTCATTGTATGTGGGAAAAACAATTGAGTGCCTAAAGTGAATAGAAAAATGTTATATAAATGTTCTTTAAAGGAAGGAAATTTTTCTCATAGGAAAGCATGGGAAGCCAAAATCCTGCACCAACCCCCTTAATTAATTATTGGAAATAGAAATGCTTGATGTGTTGAGTGCTCAGTCCAATAAAAAATTGTATTTCTCTCAACCCATTTTTGACAACTCATTGAATTATTGAATAAATTTTACAATTTTAATATGTATGGTGGTTGTTCCCTTAATAACCTCTTAACGTATCACGTACTTCTGCTCGTCTAAATGTCATCTACTCACTGCCATTAGTTCATAAAAATATTCTTAAAAATCACTTTTGCTTTCTGATTCCGAAATTCTATAATAACTTACCCAGAGAAATCACTGAGACTACTGCATTTACTTCCTTTAAAAAACGTCTCAAACTTTACCTGCTCGAAATCATTAACATTGAGTCCCTTTCTGATTACATCCTCTAACATTATGCTTAATTAAATCATATCTTTAAATCACCTTAAATAATTCTGTACAAATTCATGTGCTGGCTCCGTATTGATTATGTATATCATTAACATGTTATTCATTTTTTCTGTATTTGGGGTCAATATCAAGTCTATTAAGAATTCATATTGATATTATTCATATGTAATTTTTATCGCCCCTCCACCGTTGCATGAGAATATCCTTTATTATTTATCTTTAACATATTTTATTTATTTCCTGTTAATTATACTATTTTTATTCGTAACTACTAATTTTCTTTTTGTATTGTTTTTTTTCCCCATCATATATCTGAAGATAATTTCACTGAAATATCTTTTATAAACCTATTCAAGATATACGGAAGACCCCTCGATTGCCGGACGAGTGACTCACTCGTCCGGCAATCGAGGGGCCCGGGTTCGACTCCCGGTAGAGGCAGAGATGAGTTTTTTCCTTCCTTAAAAAATTAACATCTCACATAATAAATATCTTCGCAACATCCAGTCTTCCGTATATCTTGTATTAACAAGTGGAGAGCGACATTCATGTCATATAAACCTATTCATTGTAACAACCAGTATAGGACATTTCGTCTGCTTGGTTGCCAACTGTATCATATAACATGTATTCACACAAATTGTAAAATAAATTTGAAAATTGAAAAAAATTAAAAAAAAAAAAACTTCTGAGAGTGCCGATTACCACTGTTCCGACAACAAGGTTTGAATCCAAATCCTCACGATGAGAGAGAGCAAGCACGATGCATGGCCACACGACCTCACAACGACAAGTGACGTGGACTATGGCTCGCCACAGAGATCAATAGACCTACAACGGTACAAATCTTGAATTATTAAACTTCACTCGTAGTTCGAAAAATACATGGCAGATGGCAGCACTATAACAAGTACTACACAGAAACAAACTTCGCGTAATCTCTCAACACGTACATGCGCCTTCTTCCAACTTGTGTCAATTCGTTACAAGTTCCGCATAGAAATATGGACGAGGTGTACGTATGGTTTAGTAGTGGATGAAAACGAAAATTGTATATATAAAGTTTTTTGTGTAATTCGAAAGAAATTCAGGTATGGTTCAACAAGGACATAGTAGACAACTATCTCGAATCGTATTAGCATCTTCTATCCAGCTCTATCCTCAGTTTCAGGTCCGTGATGAATGTTTGCTATGTCCCGTGCATAGTCTCTGCTATGTTCTCAGACACCGTGGTCACCATACTTGAAGATTCGAAATCAATTATCATTCATGTTTACTCATGGTATTCGCTTCCATTACCTTCGGCGATTTCAGATTGCGTTTGGTGATGTTGATTGATAATTTATGTGAATGCGTCCCTCATCTATCCTTTAAGACACGCAGGTTATTTGTGGAAATGATACCGCCATCCTCCTCAGCACAAACTCCGGCAGGAAGAGACGGGGAATAAGTCCCCTAACCAAGTGACGGTAGAGATAAGTTTGAGGTGGAGGGTGCCACCCCCCCCCCCTTGCTTTATCTCATTCCTGTTTTTTGTGATTGATACTTATACACCATCACACCCAAAGCGGTTGAAAATTCTTCAACCGCTTTGCCATCACCTTCTACCAGAATGACACATCAGTCGGCGCTTTAGGATTTGACCTTCGGTAGTGTAGCACCATTCGTTTCCCCCCCCCCCCCCCGATGTTGACTGGTAAACAAGAACAAGTTTGTTCTGGAAAAGATAGTGCAGCAGTTCGAAATATGAAACTATATGGCTCCCTTGCGGTCCTGGAATATTCGAAGAGGGCCACGGGTGAAAATCAGATGGAAGAAGAACCATGACAAGTGATGAAAGGGCATAGAGAGTTGTAAAGAAGTAATGCTTCCAAGTCGAATATGATGGGAAAAAATATGCCTATTTTCAAAATCTAGCAAAGCTGTAAATAGAATTAGGGTCATTTTTACCCATGAGCACATTTGGGCTTGGCCAGGGGTTTCATATCCATAAGTGGCTTAGATGATGAGATCTTACACTATTATTTTGAAGTATAAGTGTTGTTGAGACGGCCAGGCATAGATCCCCTACAAGAAGGAAGCTCAATAAACTTCAGTCAAGGGTAGGTGTGGACCAAAGGTGATGCGCGAGGAGAGGCGATTTTATTGTGTAGGTTCGTTGGATCGTCTTGTATTCTTCAAGCGAATATGATTCACGAAATATAATTCGGCTTGTAGTAGGCATTGCCGACTTCTGGGCCGTATCTGGCTTTGGGTTCCAGAGATCAATGTTCTAAAATTTTTGTTCGTTATATTACAAATACAAATACAACGCCACAACAGGCAAATTGCCCAACGAGGTGGCTGACTTAAGAACATCATGGATCCCCGAGCCATTTTTTGGAGGCCCTACCTACTACTGCTACACCACAGTATATTTAGTTTTAATTATTTGCAATCCGATAAATAGAAAGAGTCTTGACTTGGCATGAGTGTAGTTGGGCGCTGGATAAGACGTTGGCCGCGAGAAGAAAATATTGTCCAGAGGGGGCGAATGGTGAAAAAAGCTGGGAAACACTGGCCTGTGTGATATCATCACCAAGTGCCTAGCTATTCGGACAATAGAAATTATAGTTTTTCTTACATCGTACTCTAAGTGCACTTCCGATTACTCTCACGCTCCTAATATAAATCCTTTCAACTTTTAAAAATTTCTAAAGAAGACAAAATTTTTTTCATGTCAAACATAAAATAATGTAAACATGTTGATACTTTCCCATTAATCTGAGTTTTCACTTAAAATAATATCAAAAAATATAATATAACTTTTCATTAAATATCCAGGCACTGTTGTGGATAGAAATTTCAAATTGAAGTCTCATGTAAAACATACCCAATTAGAACTTCGTTGTGAGTGCATGTTTTGTAGTTTATAAATTTTATTACCTCAAACATAATATAATTATCTATTTTTTGTTGTCCTATTACCATTTCCTTTTTCGTTCTCTCCTAATTGCATAGACCTATCGTATGGGGCAGTGATTATATCTCTGCACTGCGACCTATCACCCAAACCTACAGAAAAATAATTCGATCACTAATTGGCGATTACTCACTTCACCAGCAGCTAAACATACTCCCATTGTGGTATTTATACTTTTATAAATCGATTCTCCAACTTACTAAAAAACAAATCAGCCTTCCCCTTAATTTCTCAAAGACATCAAATACAAATAGAACGCCACAACAGGCAAAATGCCCAACGAGGTGGGTGAGAAAAAGATGCCCATAAAAATATGGATGTCATATATTTCAAAAATACAGCAACCCAATTAAAAATGCAATTAACAAAAATTATAAACAATATATACACGTGATAAATATCATACAATGAACATATAGAATACTTATGGTTGTTTTATTCTAAGTATGGATAGCTTCTCGATTTACAACATAGATACAACTCGATAGATACAACAACATTCTGAATATTCTCTTAAAACAGTGAAGAAAGACCATTTTAACATATCTTATTCCGAAATTTTACAACAAAAACTACCACATGATATTATTTTTTCTCCTTCACATACTCAAGAAACGTTTAAAACATTATCTTCTCTCAACATCAACGATCATTTAAAAAAAAAAAAACCCACAGAGAGGTCTATCAGTCATAGTTCTAAATTTAATTTTATAAATGAGTAAATTTGCTGCCGTTTCGAATTGCCCAAGCCGCTGACCAATTCTTGCATCAAAAACTCTAGCATTTTGTATTCTCCATTCATTTCTGTGTACGTGAGTATGCATCTGAAATGCTGTTTAGTTTCTGTATTATTATAAGTAGATTATCTGATTGGATATTTGTTCATTGTATAGATGCAGAATTAATTTCCATGTATTTGTTTGTCTCCATTCACAGCGTTTTTGTTCTGTCCTTTATATATATATAAATTTCCTCTCCACTCTCTTGTTAATACAAGGTTTCATTGAAAGATTGGTTATTTGTGGAGATGAAGATTACTAGGAAGAAAATTCCTCTCCGCCCCGCACGGGGACTCGAACCCCGGACGAGTGCTCTACCATCTAAACTATGGGAGCAGATAGATTTCAACCTTGGAGCGTATATAGATGTTGAAAAGCCCCGTACATGTACGGCGGCAGCAATCAACTAATAGCTCGTGAATGGCATAGGCCACCAGATGGCCACATGCATGTATAGAAATGTCCGCTCACTTGTTAATACAAATTGACACTCCTGTTAATCCAAGTTAACGAGTGGAGAGGACATTTCTATATGCATGTGGCCATCTGGTGGCCTGTGCCATTCACGAGCTATTACCTGATGCAAGGTTAAAACCTTCTATCTGCTTCCATAGCTTAGATGATAGAGCACTCGCCCGGGGTTCGAGTCCCCTTGGGAGGCAGCGATGAATTTTTTTCTTTGTATTCTTCATCTCCACAAATAACCAGTCTTTCAATGAAACCTTGTACTTTATTTCTTGTTCATTTACTGATGAACAAGAAATAGTAGATCCCGGTGATCTTTTGAAGAATTCGTTTTTCCCCGTTATCATGTAACATTTCATCATGATTACTAAACTTTATATGTAAAAAACACTCTTCAAAAATGGAAAACAGTGACGTATATTGTCGACGACGATTACTAGTGAATGTTGAATGCTAATAATCGTTAAAAAAAGGAAAGAAAAACGGAAACTACTCTAGTACAAATGTGACCTTAGAGAGGGTTTAATTTTATTGCAGTGGCGTGTAAATCTTACGGGACAACGATTCCACACGACTAGTTAAGCCGCTGCTCATCGATTTCCGCCACTGCTTCAAAAGCTCTCACTTATTTCTTTCTCATTGATCTGTTGCAAAACAAATCGTACCGGAAGTATCACACGGAAGTTGCCAAAACGAACAAAAAAGAACAGCCAAACATGGAACATTTGCATAGATTTAGATTCCCCGATGAATATACATTCACTATTTTATTTTATTGTTGCTTTCTAGAAGCAACTATTTTGTACATAAAATGTAGCTGGTCGATTCATTCTCCTCCGGATGTTTCATTTCTATTGGAGAACGAATAAAATGTTCCAGAAATTTCGGATGTTTTGCAAAAATAGTTTATTTTGCTCTTTCTCATTTTCTTAAGAAAATTTTCTCTTCAGTGGAGTACGGATATTTGGTCATTCAAAGCTCCAAATAAAAATCTGCTTAAAGTCAAGAGAAGGATTGTTGCTGACATCACTGACTTCCCTCTCCGGGAAGTTGTTTATTTGGGAATACTTGAGTCCGGATGTAGTTTTTTCTCCCAAAAAAACTATTCCTTTTTTTTTGTGTGTTTATTCAATTGGGATACCCAAGGATTTCCCATCTTCTTTTTCCTTGTACTTATTTTCATTGATATGTTCCTACTTTCTCATGTGATTTCCAGTAAGGAAACATAAGATATATCCTTAAATTCACTTGGGAGAGAAATTTAAAACAGGATGCTTTGTGAGCTGCGTTTTTCCTAAATAAATATTTCCTACTGCTATGATGGTATCATATATTTAATGCTGGGAAAATAAGAGAGCTATTCTTATGCAAAAAAAGACATAAAGAAGAGATATAGTAAACGTGATTTATCGGAGGATCGAATAGATTTCGGAGGAAATAAATGCATCGGAATAAGTATTATATTGACATTTTGGAGACAAAAATCCTAGACATTGAAATATTTCTATGATGTTCGGCATAATTACGTTAGTAACTGTATTTTCCGAATAACTCGGGGAGTGTAAATCATACATGATCAACCTACTGCCTGTGGGTGAAATGTGGCCCTTGGTGTGTCATGTGATGCGGCACACGACCTCAAACTTAATATTTAAAAATGAAATAAATCATTGTTTGTATAGCCGACGCCATTATTAAAATCACGGATAATGTTATTATTCGTGCGTAACTTTTCCAAAGAACGGAATGGACCAATGTAATATATAGCATGGGGACAAATTCGCTTATAGTTATCGGTAATTTGGATAATGTTATCTTTTTTTCCCAAAGCCGAAATAAGTTTTTATGCATTCTCTGAAGCTGAGGTGCGTTCAGACTAATTTTTTCCCCTGTAAGTTATCGTCATCAGGCTGCAAGACTATGCAAAACTCTAGAAGAGAGAGATTCTCTCCTATCTCTTCCCTCCCTTGTTAACAAGTATTTCGTTAGTTCGTAATCGGTCCGTAGTATTCCCTACGATCCATGCAAGTGTTGGCAGGGCCGTGTGAAGAGCATCGTGGGCCCCCGGGCCAAGTGATTTTTCTGAGAACCTACCTGGCGAATTCAAAAAAATTTTCCTCCCGAGCCTTGTCTGGGTAAACCCATGCGTTGCGACGGCACTGAGTGTGGGACTGCTTTTGTAATAACCTTCCTATAGCGTTGATCAGTTTCTTTCAGCTGACCAGATTCAAATTTCTTTTCGCGAAAGACTTTCTTAACGGATCTATGAAACTTATTGTACGTTAAAAAAAGTAATTCATCATATGCATTAGGCAATTTCATTCCAAGGCTCTCACAATCACAAAATAAAATAATAATATTAATAAAATGCCGGATTTCGTTTTAAAAGGGGAAAAATGAAGTTCCGTCTTAGGGTGAAAAAAAAAAATAGTGGTTCTGTTTTATCAATACCCGTAAACCATATCTCCCAACTGACCAAACAGGATGTATGGTCACCGTACTTGCAAATATGATTTTTCCGGATATAGTTATCATTCGATCATTGTTATCACAACCCCGGAGTCCCGAGGTGATAACATTAGGTGGCGTGGACTGTACTAGTATTGTTTAGAAAATGAAATCCAACGTAGATGCCTCGAAATGGAAAAACATTGACACATCAAACAGCCGTTCCAAGGCTAATATAGCCCTTTCTTTAGTGGAAAAATTGTATGTTACAGTGTAGGCCGCGCGCTCGCTAGAGCACAAGCACGAGTGTTGCTCCAATCTGGTCTTTTATGTATCGTTTGCACGTGCTTTCAAACATTTTCACACGGTAGCAACACGTGTTTCAGAACACGTGAAAAGGATACATGAAAGACTGGATTGGATCCGCACTCGTGCTTGCACTCTTGCGAGCTGTCTGCACTATAACAGACCATTTTTCGCTGAAAAAGAGGTATGGCTCGAAACGGTTGTTTAGTGTTTGATGGCTTTTATTTTTAAGTTTTCTACGTCGAATTTCATTTCGTTGTCTGCGCTCAAAAGATATTTTCTTTATAAGTAATGTTTAGTCAGTGGTTTCCACTGTGGATGCCAACGGCCGTGGTTGAAATGGTATTGAACTTGAACTTAGATATCTCCCAAGTTAGAAATTTAAATGTACAAACACAGTAACTAAACTTTTTCTAAGTAACTAAACCATCATCAACATCAATCATATCATTAAGAAGACAATTTACTGATCATTTTTTGATCATTTTTGTCGCACCACGGTCGTTTTCTGCACACGAGGGCTAATTAGACCGGGACCTACAATTTATTGCCGATTCCGAACGGCAGGCTTGTTTTTTTTATACTCATCGAGAGGTTGGCGCGCTAACCCCTGGATGGGGGACTCCCTGCGGTAGCAATTTTTTGCTGCGGTCAAGTCGCCGTTTTTTGTTGTACCCCTGTGTCAGGAAAGTTTTCTGACAAGGATGAACCGGGTATCGAACTCGCGACACCTCTAAACATCCTTTGGTACTTTAGGCGAGCATCTTATCGACCGGGCTACCGCGCCCGACAATTTACTACCGTTTTTACCGGTATTGTGTCGGAATTATTTGGTGTACCTACAATATTGTGTATGTAGCAATATGTGTCTCCCCAATCGGCATGCAGTGTTAATCTTCTAACGGTCATGGGAACATGGGTTCCATTGACTGCAAAAAAATATTTTTCTTACATGTAAACACTTTTCCTCAAGGATGAGATTCTAAACTTAATTTATAAAATAAAAGTTTCATTCATTTCTGAACTTGATTTTTTTAATCGCCTCTTTTTTTTTTTAAGGAAGAATGAAATTAAAATTTTTTTATTCTGATTTTAATGTTGGTTTCTATGGACATGGGAATATCCAGAACACACAATTTTTTTTTCCTGAATTTTATGCTTGATATCTCTAAACGATCAGGACAGGAAATAACGGGAAAAAAATTAGAAAGTCAATTCAAATCTGAATTCGGCCGTTAAGTGACCCACGTCACGTTTCCAAGCCACAGTAGAACCTCTCGATAACAAACAACATTCACGGAATCAACGCTTTTGACCGCTAACGCGGATTGTCCGCTAATAAAGACGTAAGATACACAATGGAACCCTGTTTATACGGTTTGCAAATTTATACGACGTTTGGCTTTGTCCGCGATGGGTTCCTATACATTTTACTGTATAAGATTGGGCCTAAATGGGCCAGATGGGGGCCTATATGCAAATTCTTGCATAGGACACAGGAATGACTAGTTACAGCCTACGCGTCTATTCAAATAACTGAAATTTCCTAAATGAACATATAGGAAGTTGCAATGAAAACCATTAATGCAGTCACTTATATTCGCCTATACGAGGACCTCTTAATCATTTGTGTTCCACGGACCCTTTGTATTAATAACATGAGGGTGTGGATCTTTTGTAAATTAAAATAAAAGCCACGGAAACATTTACAAAATATTATTCACTATACAGGGTGTCCTGTAAGTCCTAATTCGGCCTTTGTTCCATAAACCGTTCGTCGTAGAGGAACGGTTCCATTTTAGAGAACAATGCTCAAAATGTATTCAGTAATCACCCTGTACCAGTTTCGGGAGTGAAATCAACCTGTGCGACAAAAAGAAATAGTCTTAATTTTTATACGTTTTACCTCTCCTTTACAATTACAAAGTTGTTGCCCTGTCTGTTGTGAGACCAACAAAACAAAATAGTTAAACTGCAGTTCAATCCATGTTTTAAACTGCAATAACCGCTGAGATATTTGAATTCCAAAATCGAAGAAAAGTTATGAAAGAACAGCATTAACTAGCGGGCAACGCTCCTTTCCCTTATTTAGGATGTCGTTTCCCAACATTTTTACGATTTTTGGATTCGAATTTCTTAGCGAATATCGCAATTGGAAACTTCGAATTTTTGTTGTTGGCCTCAGGAAAGACAGCGCAACAACTTTCTAACTGGAAGTTAGAAGACAACGTGAACCGCATAAACATTTAGATTTTTCATTTTGTCACACACTGTATTTTCACACTCGAAAGTGGTACAGTATGATTGTTGAACACATTTTGATCATTTTTTGGATTGCAACCATTCCTCTAAGACTACAACGAACAATTCGTGACGACGAATTTGGAACATACGGGACACTCTGTGGGGCCATGAGCCAATTGATATCTGATCCAAGATCACGAAATCTGAAATGGATCCGGAAATGTCGCATCCGACATTTCGCCCCTGGAAATTTTGCACCTGACATCTCGTCTGGTCAGATTGTATGGATGTGACCAAGTGATTAGGTGAGTGACCAGTGTGATTGACTGTATGAATGAGTGAGTGACCGTATCAGTATGTGAGAGTGAATGATTGTATGGTTTAGTGAATGGCCAAATTAGTGACATAACTCACATAATATTTATACATGGGGGCAAAATGTCGGGTGTGAAATATCCGGGGCCTGAATGTCCAGCTAACTTAGTCTCGCTCACTCGGTCACTCACTTGATCACACACACGGTCACTCACTTTTTGATCACTCACATGGTCACTCACTTGATCACACACGGTCACTCACTTTTTGATCACTCACATGGTCACTCACTTGATCACACACACACGGTCACTCACTTGATCACACACACACGGTCACTCACTTTTTGATTACTCACACGGTCACTCACTTTTTGATCACTCACACGGTCACTCACTTTTTGATCACTCACACGGTCACTCACTTTGACACTCATACGGTTATGTACTTGGTTGCTCATACAGTCACATAATTAGTCACTCATGCAGGCACTTACTTGGTCACTCAACAGTAACTTTGTCAATCAACGGTCACTTACTTGGTCACTCAACCGTCACTTACTTGGTCACTCAACCGTCACTTACTTTCGCAGTAAGTAGTTTAATTAGTTACGCATGCAGTTACATATTTGATCACTCACAGGGACACTTATACGATCAATCACATGGTCGCTCATATGGTCAGGGCAGCCGAAATTTCCGGGACGAAATTTTAGGGGCGAAATTTACAGGGACGAACCATACCGGAGACGAAACATCCGAGGGGAAAAATGTTGGAGGCAATGTCTCCGTGAACCATCTGAAATCCCTCCAAGTAACACCAAGGGGTCCTTTGACTTCATTGACCCCCCAGGTTAAGAATCTCAATGGTCTCTTAATGAGCATAGTCTGTAACTTTTGAATTGCAAATTGATGCTTCAGTAAAATACGCTCTTCGGATCTGTGAGGAAGAATTCATTTTCTGAATATGATTTAAAGAGTATTCTATTTCGCTATTCTTCAACACTTTTTATACTTACGGACCGGTGAAAATATTTAAACAATTTCTCTGACCGGCGGAAGTGAGAGAAGTAATTTGCGGACCAGCAAGAAATGAATAAATAGAAGAAATTATATTTTTAGACCGCAAAAAATGAAAGACAAAACATTATTTGCTTAATATGACGGAAAAGTTGGAGGAATAACTTGCGGACCGGAGAAAAAAGATAAATAAATAGGAGAAATAGTTTGAAACCCCAAAAAATTAAATAAATTGCAGAAATAATTTTCGGACGGCAAATATGAGCAAATGGAAAAAAAAATAATTTGTGGAATGGCAAAAAAAGTTTGAGAAACAACTTGCAGACCTGCAAAAGATATGGTGGGTAATTTGTTGATCTTGAATATAAGACCTGGAGGAATAATTCTCGCCCCAGCAAAAACAGATAAATAGGAAAAATAATTTGCGGACCGGCAAAAAAAAAATGAATAAATTAAAAAAATGTATTTTGCATACAGGCTAAAAATTTGAGGATTAACTTGCAGACCGGCAAAAGTTAAATAAATTCGAGAGATAATGTTTTGCTTATTAATGTCTAGCAATTAATGAATTGGAAGAATAATGCTTGTGCCAAATATGTTTTGCGGGCAGGCAAAAGTTTCAGGATTAACTTGAAGACTGGCAAAAGAGATAAATAAATTGGACGATAATTTCGTTCGGCCGGCAAAAAATTAACGAATTGGAAGAATATTGCGTGATAAATGGGGAAAAATAATTTGCGGAACAGCAAAAATTGATAAATGAAAAAAAAAAAAAATGCGGACCGACACAGAAAGTGATTAAATTAGAGAGTGCATTTTGCATGCAGGGCGAAAAAAGTTTGGGGAGCAACTTGCAGACCGGAAAAAGATAAATAAATTGGAAGGAGATAATTTATTCTTCCGTCAAAATATGAATAAATTGGAGAAATAGCTCGTGCATGAGCAAAAAATACATAGAGAAAAATAATTTGCAGACCGGAAAAAAAATGAAAGAAAGAACAGGGAGAGAAATAATTTGCGGACCGGGTCTGAAGGCAAAACTTTAGAAATAGTATTGTTATTTTTAAAATTTGGATTCTCTTATTCTCGAATTATGAAATCGCTGTATGTAACGGCTACGGAGATTGGACAATTTCTTTTGCGGACCATCGGATGAAGAACACACAGTGCTTTATTCAAAAACAAAACTAAAATTAACAAGGAATCACACGGACATGAAGACATAAATTATTTTTTCAGAAAAAAGACATTTAATAATTTTTTTTCCCTACATACATGGCAAAATTCTAACAGCTGATATTCCATTATATCCGCAACTACTTCGATAAATATTTTTTGTTATAAAACTATTTTTTCCCATCTTATTCATTTTACACACATATTTATATTTATACATTGATGCGAGTGACATTCACATATACATATTTGCATATGGCAACTGAGAATTAAATTTTTTGACATCTTTTATTCTTCTGTATATTGTTATTATACTTGTGAAGAGGAGACATCTCTCTCTTTCTCTCGCTCTTCCAACATTAATGGTACATAAAATGAATTAAAAACGAAAAGAAAATGCTCGTGACTTTTCCTTTGGTGAAGAATACAATCAGGGTTCATGATTTGATTCACGTTGACTTTTTCAATGATTTTTCGAATCAGATGGTTACTTTAAATTAGACATTATTTTATGGTGAAAATTTACGTCGAAACACATACTCTATATCATCTTGAAGTTGCAGATTGGAATTGTTGGAGGCGCTAGATATCACAAACTAAATTTTGCTTAGATATAATAAAGTATATCTTGTTATCTAAACACAGAAGACTATGAAATGTCAATGGGCCAGGACTGGACAAATCGCGGAAACATCTAGGCGCCAGAACAATAATTTATGCACCAAAAGTGTTTTGCCCGAAGAAAAAGCTCCAAAATATTGTTTTTCTTTTACTTTTTCAGGGCATAGTGACCCCCTTTCATGTTGGCAGATAAGCTGCTACAAATTCAAACATCTTGTGGTGCTCTCAGCCTGCAATTTAGTATCTGCACAAACTAAATTTTAGGTCCAATACCAATTTTTTAGTCGTTATGGTGTTATGGTGACCTGGCTCCGGAGATTTGTCCAGTCCTGCAGTGGGATCTAACTTTATTAGGCGAATTTAAATGTGTTTGCTTGAGGTCCCTTAAAACGATTCTTACTTATAAATGCACTTCTGTTAGGAGCATATGAGAGCATAGTGATAATCCTTCCTCGTGATAGAGCACCCGTTTTTTGCACTCCCAAACAATATTGATTCCATAAATTGAATGGAGCACAATCAGAGGGAATCTTTTTTTTCACATTTTTCGTGGAAATTTAATATATTTTGCTTGAATAATCACAGAGGGTTCTTCACGGTAAAATAATTTTCTCTGATCCTTTTCGAATTTTTCTCCTACTTCTTACTACGGAGATTTCAGAATGGACGCTTCCCTTAAACCGACACTTTTCGAGTCCGATTAAAGAGGACAAAAACGAGCAGTGATTCCCTCGATGAAACTCAAACTCCCCCTACGAAGCGTAATTTTAGACTTCTAGGTAGGGTTGAACATATGACCCGTGTTTGACAAGACATTCTTATGTTCTTTGCTTATTCTGGCCACCCGACCATTTTTCTAATGGGTATGTCCCATTTTGGAACTGGTGTGTGGCCGCCCACCTCTGTGCCATTCATCCAAACCTTTAAAGGTCGGCTCTGTTGATGCCCAAAACCTGACAACAAATATTTGGAACGACTTACGACTTACTGAAAGTCGTCATCAATTTCAGTTGCCTTTGTGTCGGTCCATCGATGTCCACAAATAAGAAGCATTTCTTGGCTAATCATTGATAAAAATCCTCTATCATAGAAAGCGTTCACTCAAGAACAAGATCAGATCTATCTGTCCCATCCGTTATAGTGACACTTTCACACTCTTCATGAAGACGATTTTCAACTTCGATGGTAAAAGCGTGTTATCGTTTATTCTAGGCGCAGCTCTTAGTGCTATATTGCAACCCCGTCAAGGACAAGATTATATTCCAAACACTCTTATCTCATTTTCCCCATATTTTTATATTTTTTGCCAACTTCAATTAGTCACAAAGGAGGGGAGCAAAAAAAAACCAACACCATTTTTTCCCTCGTTTTAACAATTTACATAGGGTTCCACACTCAGTAACTTTCTTCACCTGGAGATTTATATTTCAATCCGACATCACAGACAGTGTTTGACCGGTACATTAAGTTTGAACGCACCCGCTTAAGAGCAGGTGTTTACACGCGGGAAATTCGGACCCGTGCCGTTCGGACACTGGCTGATTGGACGCCACCGTTTCGACGCTGCGATTTTCAATATTATAAGCACTTCAGTATTATGGAATCAATATAATCACATGCCATTTTATAATTTACGTTTTTTACACATTTTATGTTTTTTAATGGTGTGTCTACGTTCCTTTTCTTTCAACAATGTTTTATTAAATGTGATATGTAATATTAGTTTAATTGAGATTTAGTAATGATTATAAAATAAAGATTGATAAATAATAGTTAAAATTAAAATAAAAAGTAACAAGAAGTAAATAAATAAGACGTTATGGGGACTGATTGGACGCGGTCACGAGACAGCATCCAAACGGCATGGGTCCAAATGAACGCGTCCGAAGAGTCGCGTCCCCACGTCCTGTTCAGGGGTTTTTACTGAGATTCCATTCCCCCGCTTGCGATGTGTAAAGACGCCTCGACCTTACTATTCCAGTTACTCAAATAGTTTTCAGTTTTATTCAAAGAGTAGCTCATGGCAACAGTGCCTTTTTTTAAATGCCCCTCCCCCAAGTTTCACGGCGCACTACTATTCTATCGAGGGCCAACCGAGCCAACATTCTCCAGGATAAATGGTGGAATTTCTGCTAGTCCCATAGCCCAATAAAGTTTTCTTTTCTCACATCTTTTCACCTATATCCATATGCACAAAATGTTGGTCGTAATTTTGTTGCTTTAAACACTTCCAGTATTTATAGACGGAAATAATTATAAATACCAAATATACCATTAACCATTTAAAAACTCCTGGTAAGTATCATTTTCAATATCCAATGCATTTTTTTTCTGCATGTGATATATCTATATATAAATTCAATAATGATAGTTAATGCACATAACAAGCTTCTGATTAGATGAATAATTTTAGATAAGCTTTGATGATAGACTATTCATATGAACAACATACAAGGCTGAGCACAGAGATTATACTAGAACCGTTAAGACCGAGCATTTAACATTGAGATAAACTAAATAAATTACAGGGTGAGAGTAATCATTAAAATACGGATTTGGATTCTAAATATTAGCTGGATCTTCGGAAGGGTCGCCATGAAAAATTATTGTAGCGGCAGTTCTCCGAACGTGGTACATAATACTGAAAACAGTCATTGTGTGGGAATATCTCTCTCAGTCTATCATCCATTTCCCATTAAAACGGTTCTACCTAACCTTGTGCTCATTCTGTATCATAATACATCATCATCCTCCATTAAAAAATGCATGTAAATTATAAAATTTCAAAGGTTTGGACAGGATATTGGTCATTATTTAGTCCAATTATTGGAAGCACAGATGTAGTACGGAATTGGGAAGAAAAACATTTATTTGGATGAGAACTTTCTAGTGCATCGGCAGCAGTTAATTTCAAAGCTGATCTCAGTTGTGACGTAGTATAATAATAATTTACAGCAGATCTTATTGGCATGAAAAACACCGAGTAGTACCGTTAAGATAGCCACCAATCAATCGAACATATCGCCTGGGTAATGTTCAAAATCTCTTAAATAGATTTGAAAAATAAGAAAAATTTACACATCACTCCGAAATTTAATTATTTAGAATAACCATTGCAATAGTTTCCGATTTTTCTCTTGTTTGTCATTTCCTGGAAGAACATTGGGTATGATTTTTTTTTACCTTCAATTTTATTTTTTCTCCAATCGTGCCAAATTTTAGGTTGAAAGTGCATCGTACTTGGTCATCATAGCACACACAGACACACGCGCGCGCGCACACACACACACACAGAGACACAAAGAGTTGAGTTGATGAATTGTATAAATTCAATAGAGAAAGTCTTCTCAGACACGAAGTTCTTCGTATTTACAATCATATACCAGAGTTTTAACGAAGCTTGGAGAAATAAATATCTGCGAAGTTTTCCAGATTCTGGATTTTCTGGAACAGTCTTTATATGATAGAAATACTGTTTTAAGTGCACGAAAGAAACATTTCTTTTTTTCTTGACACATTGTAACGTAGTATAGTAAAAAAAAAATCAATTACACAATGAATGTATATGGATAGCTCGAAATGTACTAAGCCATAGAAAAAGCAAGTTGAAAATAAAAAAAAATTCTCCCATTATTTTCATCAACTTTCTTTTCTCACGTTTCCAACTTAAATTTCCTTCTTTCTTCTGTCTTTAGTTGGCAGTTCACTAAACTCACACACATAATATAATGTTGTTGTTATTTTTAGGTGCCTAATAAGGACGACTGTGACTTCATGTGTGCTAAAACGACCAGGCTGATAGTCCATTGCAGGGATCTGCTGTAGAAAGTCTTCATTTCACCGCTGGATTCTGGGGAAAAAAGGGATTATAAAGTTAAATGTTAAAATATGAAAAAATAACTAATTTCCTGAGAATAAATTATGAAAATATATGGATATTAAGGAAACAGTTATTTTCCGGATATTATGCTGAGGTGAGCTCGGAAAGAAAAGTCATCACGTCTCCGCCGGGAAGGCAGATTCATGTGTCTCCAGTGGTGTAGATGGTAGCATGCTTGCCCGGTATGCAAGAGGGCCTGGGTTCGTGTCCCGGCGGAGACGTGATGACTTTTCTTTCCGAGCTCACCTCAGCATAATATCCGGAAAATAACTGTTTCCTTGATATCTCTGGCTGAAAAAAAAAAGCCATCTAAATCTCTCTATATGGATATTGTTACGAAATTCCTGTGGATAGTTTTCACTTATTTTTTATTCATTATATGAATTTTCACTTATAAATAATTTAAATAACGTTTCTTCTATGTTAAATAGGATAATTAGGAGCGAAATAGAATATTTATTCTACTACTACCAAACCACAAATATACCTGGTCCACATTTCGTGCCCTCCATTTTTAGCCACCGCGTTGGACACTTTGTCTGTTGTGGCCTTTGTATTTGTATTTGCATATTCCTCTGCGGAATTTCTAACGAATTGGTGTAAGTGAAATGTGCGTGTTGTAAACCTAACGTGGAGTTTGTTGCCGTGTAACGTTTGTTGTAGGGCTGCCATCTGCCATCTATTTTTTTAACAATGAGAGAAGTGTAATGATTGATTAATTGCATCGTTGTAGATCTGTTGCCCTCTTTGGCGAAACCTTTCAAGGGGGGGGGGGGATCAGCTCGTATTTTTGCCTCGAAGTTGGAAACCACAGAAAAAAAAAAACCTTTGGCCGACCACTACTGTGGCGACGGTGAGGTTCGAACCCGGGCGTCGTGATGCGAGTCCATCACTATTACCACTAGACCACCACAACGGCTTTAGCATATTTATACTACTACTTCTACTACTCCACCGTACATGCATCTCGTTCACATTCCTCTGAAGGATTTCTAACGAATAGGACATGGCGGAAAGTGTGTTGTGAGTACATGTGTGGTCGTAATGTATTTATGTTGCGAGCTTGCTCTTGTTTTGTGTTCGTGCTGGTGTAGCCATCTGTCTACTATATTCTGAAGTGAAGATGGTATACAAATGACATATTTACAACGTATTTATACTGTAAACCACATCAGACTTGGCGAGTTTTGGTGACGTATCGATGGCGTTTGTGACGTAGGTTGAAGCTTATTTGTGGCACGAGAGAAAGCGCAGAAGAGAGAAGCTGGAGGGAAAAAACCAATATCTCTCTCTATATTGAAATGATTATTACTTTATGTATATGAATTCCTGTTTGTGCAGTGCGTAGTGTAAACTGTGTCTCTGTGAATAAATTTGTGACGCACTATATTAAATCACACACTTACATAGAATATAGTTGTGATATTAGAATAATTATAAAAATGAGAGTTTAACGAAGACATAAGATTGAACAGTATGATGGATAAGTTACAGCCCATATCCGAAGTCCAGGTACTTTGCGCAGTAAGTACTAAGAAACCATTCGGTAACATTCTGATATTGCCAGTATTTGAAGTCGTTTGAAGTTTGGACAATGTGTGGAGTGTCGTCCTGGATTGATGGACTTCGGACTTGGGCCATAACAGATGTAACACTCACCAGCAGAACCACTTGAACTGTAGGGTGATCTAGGCCTCGTATTTTGTTCTTTGGTTAGTGTGTCGTCAGACATTTCATATTTCCCTTCTGAAAATTTGAAAACAAAATCATATTTTAGACCGTTCAACAGATCTTTTCATTGATTATCAAATATAGGAACGTTTTCTGCATCGAATGTATTTATCATCAAACATTTCTTTCAACTATTCAGATTAGAATGCATGTGTTCAAGTACTTTCCGTAGATATTGGAAATATTTTATTATTAAATAATTAAATTTTTCGATTTTTTTCTTTTTGGAAAGGTTTCCGAGATCATTTTCAATGTAAAAAAACAACATAATCAAGTATTGAAAAACTTTATAGAAGGGGAGTAATTGGCAAGTTGACATAAATCTTCTCTTTTCTGCCGGAGTAAGCACTGGGTGATGGTATTGTCGCTATCAAATCCCCTGAAAGTGTTGCGTCATCTACTTTAATTTCAGTGTGATGGGGCTCCCAGAGAAGAAAGGCAGCAAGTTTGTCAATTTCCCCAGCCAGGAAAGTATTTTCACTTTTTTTTCCCCATTTAAACTTTTTTTTTAAATATTCCGTGTAGCCCACGAATATGCTGCGGCATTTTCAATAATTGTGATGGGTAGAGTGGCCAATAACGCTTTGTATTCAAGTTCTGAAATGCTTCCTGGAAGTTTTGTGGAACAGAGAGGCAGGCTTCTTTTGTAAAGAGTCATGCCGAAGCAAGTGGGCATCGCAGCTGCGAAGCCTGTTGGCATAAAGCAGTGGCTCCTTATCTGTTGGTCGTGAACCCTGAGACGCCGTGAAAGATCTACCAACATTTAAACACCTTAAAATACATTTATTTCATTCTTTCGCGTGTAAATAAATATGTCGAACCTTCACTCTTACCTGTGCTACTTATTATCCATGTACTTACTCGATAGTCAAATGTAATGCATACAACTAATAAATTAGAAACTAGAGGGTGTCTGGAAAAGGTAATGGGAACTAAACCCCCCCCCCCACCCCACCCCATTCAGTTGAAAATAAAAAACCAAGGATTGAAAAAGAAAAATCGTTCTTTTTTTCATGCTTGCACAACGGTACAAATCTTCAACCATTATACTTCATTCAAGTTCGGAAAAAAGATGACAGCACCATACCAAGCATTACACAGAAACAAACTTCACGTCAAGTTCACAACACGTATACATACACTCCATCATGCAGCAACCCAGGGACTGGGATCGATTTCCCCGATGGAGAACAGATAACTTTTCTTTCCGAATTCACTTCGGCATAATCTTCAAAAAATATGTTTCCGTGACGTACCAATTGTTAGAAGTCCCGCGGAGGAATATAAACGAAGTGGATGTGTAGTTTAGTAGTGGTACTAGTAAAAACC
The DNA here is from genome assembly GCF_987345545.1 of Pholcus phalangioides. Classification (NCBI taxonomy): domain Eukaryota; kingdom Metazoa; phylum Arthropoda; class Arachnida; order Araneae; family Pholcidae; genus Pholcus; species Pholcus phalangioides. The sequence goes on along the minus strand of NW_028301612.1, from coordinate 9,532,288 downwards.
CTGTAAAATTTTAATTGAAATGTTTGGCGAAATCATGAAGATATTGTTGATAGGAAGAAGCCCTACAATCATTCAGCTTTTATCGGTTGTGAAACAGTTTGATGTATTCGATGCACAGGCAACACACATACAAGAACGAGCACTGGCGTATCTCGATCAGAATGTCGGTCTTTCAAAGAAAACTCGATAAATGCACAGACGGTTATGCATATATGAATAGTATTCGTGCGCGCCGTCTACGGATTACATTTTAACTGAGGTATGAAAAAAAGTTAGTGGGGGGGGGGGGTTCTCTAATAACAGTCTTGTCAAAAAATGATCTTGATACAAATAAATTTTTATAACCACTGGCGAGTTGTTACAACCGCAGCGAAATTGTGCGAAAATTGCAACCATCAGTTCAAGTGAGCGATCGCCCCAGACACAAGCTATGAATGATGTCTTCCTTGTTCTTCAAAGATTAGTTTAAATAAGGTATGCAAATAAAATTGAAATGGACGAAACAATTCGAGCGCATTTCAGTGTATTTTCTGTAGTATGAATGAACTAATGATTGTGTAACTTAACCAATAATTTCATTAGTTTGTAGTGAAATATGTACTGCATATTTCAATTTCTATGAATCGAATGTTTTACCATTTTTGGTGTGTTTTTCTTCTCTTACTGAAAAACCCTCTTACTTCTCAAAAACTCTCTATCTCGATATTTTTTTCTGTCTCTTCAGTTTCGTGATAGAGAGGTTTGACTGTATATTATTCGTTACTTATATTAATGTATATAAAATGAAAAATTCTTCAACAAAACACTTTTATGGAAAAAACTTAACATAATATTTTTTGGTACTAATTATTGAAAGCATAGATTACGCCAATCTTCAGATTTTAATTCAGTCATAATCTGGATTTTAGCAACAGTCCATTTTCTAAATTAAAATTGCTTCTAATCATCGTAAAATGAGAGGCAAGCAATACATAATTTATTATGAAAAATATAAAATATAAAATATAATAATATTATTTTTGTTGAATTATAAATAATTTTTCTGCTGTTCAAAACATAGATTTACACATATTTTAAACATATTATAAGTACGAGTTAATAGTTTAATAAATCCATTACTAATCTTTGTTAATTACAGTTTCGTAATTCCATAAGCAAAGGCATTCAGCGTCCCACCCTTGATGTGCATTCGCTGAATACAGTTTGGTAAATACGAAACAATGATCAAATTGCAAAATGAAAAATTTTAATGAAGTAAATAAAATTAAATTACTTGAAAATTTTCTCGCTTCTTCATTGTATTTAAGCTATGTATGGATAAGGAAATTTAAATAGGACAAAATAATTACACGTGCAATTTAATGTTCTGCGTCAGACCGTGTTAAAGTTTTTGTTTGTACCTGTACTAAAAATACAGTCGAATCCCATTTTAACGAATACCGTCATAGCGAAAATCTCGTTTTAACGGACACTTTTAGAATCTCTCAGATAAGTTTACACAGAAAGAATGCAAGAAACCTGGAATTTCGTTATAACGAAGTGATTTATCCGGTTTTTTGGAGTTCGTTATAACGGGATTTGACTGTATTTTTCAAATATTGTACTATAAACTGCTGGCAGGCATCTTATACAGTCAAAACTCGTTAGTGTGTCACCCGGGTAACGCGCCACTCCGCTTACCGGGTCACTTTTTGGATATCGCAATCATCCTCCGTGGGATTTTAATGTTGGTAAACTCCTGATAATGAGTCACCCCACTCCGCTTAAGAAGTCACTTTTTGTGAAAGCTCTCACGGAAATTATACCCTTCGAATCGGAAACTCTTCGTACAACATACGCGATGAGTCCAACGTTCACTCTTATCATGACCTAGCATTTCAAGCAGAAGCCTGATGCCTTCATCTCCGTCCCACTCATCTGTTACTGTAGGCTTGTTAACAGATTCTTTCAACATTGGGCCATTTCTTTCTTGGGAATGGGTTACTCAGCTTTAGCTGAGAAAGTGTCCGTAGCAGAAATTCGCCCTTTTTAAAAAAAAAAAAACGTTCAGTTTAAGTCGCTCGATATTTTTATCGGCTTCTTGATATTTTAACCTTTTATCGGCCGAATTAAGATTTGTGTGTGTGTGTGTGTCAATCGATTTTTTTTATTTTATTTTCCCTTCCGATCCTTAAGGGGTCGTTCAAGTATTACGCAAGCAAATTTTTAGCCATTTTTGATCCCCTCCCCCCCCCCCACTTGTCAGCAAAATTTCGTGATCAGCTCTGCACCTCTGAATTCTAACGCATATTGGTGGGGTCAGAGACGTACACGTGGTGGGGGCGTAGGGGGGCTCGTAACCCTTCACACGATCAAAAGTTTTGTAAATTTGAAATTCCGTTAGAAAATGCTTTTATATGTTATTATAATCGATTTCTGTTAATTTCAACGTTATTTGAAGGCTATGAACTCAAAATTTATATCTTTAATAAATTCATTGCGACCCTCTAAGCCATATAATGATAAATCGCATATAGGCCCTTGGCCCGCGAACCAAATATGACCCTGGGGGTTGTCTGATGCGGCCTGCCCTCCTCAAACCTAATTTTGTAAAAATGAACCAAGCGGCACATTTCAGATCGCTTAAGTGTCCCGTGGTACATTTCCAGAGCATTTAAGCGGCCCGTGGCACATTTTCAGATCACTTAAATAACCCGGGACACAGTTCCAGAACACTTAAGCGATCCGTGACACATTCAGAGATCCCTTGAGTGACATGTGACGTAGTTTTAGAGCACTTAAGTGGCCCCCAGTGTGGTTCTACATCACTTAAGTTATCCGCGGCACATTCTCAGATTATTTAAGTGATCCGCGGCATAATGGGGGAGAATGTTACTTCAAGTGCCCACAAACTATCGAAAGGTTTTTCTCGTTTTTGGTGCACCGAGTAAGATGCCATTAAAAATATATAACATTTTCATAAACGGTGGCTGATGACGTAAGCATCTTTCAAACCCTCCCCCCCCCCTTTTCATCAAAAGTAAGCAAATTGGAAACACCCTCCATCCGTCATGACGTAATACTTGAACGGCCCCTGCATGAACGCATTAATAGGGGGACAGGAATCAGCGCAGCCGCGGATTACTTCACTTCTCACTCCGCTTTTGAGGTCATATTTTTGACAAGAGTGACTTATTAGCGAGGTTTGACTGTATATGCTAATGTCTTTCACTAAAATACGTTTTTCTCAGAACTAAGTTTTTTGTTAGATAAGGAACATTTTTCCGAACATCGCTCATTCAAATGTTTTGAATATTTGTGTGTCTATCAACACTGTTGTGTTACATACTTTAACACACGAGTAGTTTTTTTTTTCATAAAATCATTTAAGAACGTTTTAAGGCAGAAAATATGGGTAAATTTTGGTGATTTTTGAAAAAAGTTGCATGTTGTTAAAGTTAAAATTCAAGAAAAAATAACCAGCAACTATATACAATTCTAAAAGCTCGTGTTAACGTATATAACACTATAGTGTTGAGAGACACAAAGTTTCAAGACATTTGAATTGGGGGGAGAAAGATGGAATGGTCCACTACATTGGGTAAAAGCTGTGGTTTTAGAATTGGATCCTATGGAGAGATTTGAGTTTGTGAGGGGAGTGATGAAAATGAAAAAAAAATCGAAAAGGGGGAGATGGAACGAATATATATGTGGAAATATATATTTCCACATATATTTTTGGGGAAATATATATGTGGTCTAGATTCTATAGATTTTATTCTCCAGAAATCTCGAGATTTTATTCGAGTGACACCCAATAAATCGGGATTCTAGCAGTCCAATTTTGAAATTTAATTTCTTAAAATCATCTGAGTTTCAGGGATAGATAAATCCTGTATGAAAAATATAATTATTACTTTTTTGTTTATTTTGTAAATAAATTTAATTTTTTTATCTTCATCTTAAACCAATTTTAAACATGTTAACATTTGTACATAATATAATAAATTCGTGTGCGGAAAATTCATTGCTAATAATTCCCCTCCACGTGATTCATCGAAAGGAAAATTCATAGCCAAGCAGTTCACCAACATGACAATTCGCAGCTTGAAAAAAGTTCACCGTTAAACAATTTATTAATCCGCAAAGTGACAAAGTGTGTGACTGCATGAGCCAATGAGTGAACAAGTAAGTAAGTTACTGAGCGGATGAGCTAGTGAGCAGGTGAACAAATGCACTAATGAGTGAACCACTCATACGTTCACTCCCCATTACTCAGCAATTCATCCACTCACTCTGTCATTCATATACGGCTAATCTCACTAACTTTATCGCACATCCATTCACTTGGGCACTCCATATGGTCAATGACTCGCTCAAAGCTCACTCACTCGGTCACTCATCCATTCATTGGTTAACTCATATGATCACTCATTTACCCACTCACTTTGCCACTTGTAGGGCCACCCACTTTCCCAATTGCTCACTCAGTTTCTAGCCCAGCTGCTCACTCGATCGGTTACGATATCTTACGGTTACTCACTTACTAGTAAAAACTGATCTAATGACTTGATCAGTCATACGGTCACTCCCTGAATTACTTGCTCTTTCACTATGATTACTCATTCCTACGATTACTCACTCGTTCACTCATAAAGTGACTTATACGGCCAGTCATTCACCAGCTCATTCGGTCACTCTCCCACATATTCCACTCACTTGCACATTCACACGATCACTCACTGGTGAAGAGCTGTTGCCGGTGCATTTTTCCAGCGGTGATTTTTCCGTTGGTGAATTTTCGTATCGGTGAGTTGCGTGCCGGTGAATCGTTGTCGATAAACTTTCATTAGTCATGATAATATAATGATAAATAAATTATACTTTTGTGCTTTTATGCAGAACAAAATCAATAAAGTTTAAGAAAATTTATCCCAATATTAATTTTGATGTCGGATTTGAACACTCAAGATTTTGTCTCGTGAGAATTTCAGGTTATTAGGATTTTGGCTCTGCCGGCTTCTGTCTCAAATCCCATTTAAATCTTCCACCACCCTATCTTTATTCACAAATAGCACTAGAATTTATCCAGTAACGTGTTTCAGACGGAATACCCAAGGATCAGCTCATATAGCAAATACGGAATCAGCTGTATCCGGACTTCTGACATCCGGGTGATCAATAGCGTCCTTCCAAGGGAGAGATATATTGTAACATATGAAGCGCGCTATACACATACTACACAGCACTGCAAATTAGTGGTCGAAACTCAGGGGCAGCAGCAGTATTATGCATCACGCCGTTATCGTCCGTCTATAGTATAATTAGATATTACAATTGCAGAAGTATGTGTAATATATATGAAGAGGAACTGTAATGAATATAATTTAGAGCTACATTCATGGTGTATTCAACTGTATACATATACTGTTTGAAGTGTTAGTGAGTACGTATTGCAACAATATTATGATTAAAGTAGAACCTCTCGATAACGGACAGCCATGGGACCAAAAATTTTATCCGCTAACGGATTTTTACCGTCCGCTATCGAGAGTGTCCGCTAACGGGGAGTGAAATGCAACATAGCTGAATTCCACGGGACCGGGGATCAGAAAAGTGTCCGCTAACGGGAGGTGTTAGTTAACGGGGAATATCCGTTAGGGGAGGTTTCACTGTACTTACGTATCCCTGAGTTTATTTCATTTTTTTCTATATTTTCTCCAAAATTACCAAACAAATCATTAGATCAATTAACACGCGGCATTTCAAGAGCAACTAGATTATTATTATTCCTTAATTAAAAGTAAATTACAGTAGAACATCTCGATAACGGACATCCATGGGACTGAAAGTTTTGTCCGTTAATGGGAGGTACATTGCGCAGTAGAGCTTCGTTTATATGACTTTGACCTTTATACGACGTTTGGCATCGGTCGTGATTGGTTCCTATAAATTTAATATGTTAAAGGGAAAACTTTACATATGCATTTTAATATACATATACAAGTGTTAAATTAAAATTAACATTGTTACCGTGTAAAAGTGAACACCGGTGCAGTGGTTACGCATAATCCCAACTGTCTATAAAGAAAGTTTGATCAAATATTTCATTACTTTTAAAAACTTTTACCTGCGAGTATGCATAATTACCAAAATAAAAATGAAAAGTTTTGTAAATATGGAAAAGTTTACAAGCTTTCTTCTCTTCCTCACACCCATGAATTATTTTTATTCTTATATGATGCGTGCACTACTCATATTTTGTAATACAAATTAAAATAACTAAACTAAGTGTGAAGAAGATAAAAACATTTTCATAACAAAATCATCGGTCTTATAATGTTGTAACGTTAGAGGCTTTCTTCCCATGCATCAACCAACAAAAACCAACATTACCATTCGATTTAACCATCGTGAACCATATTTATGTTTCGTTAAAAAAAGTAATTAGCTGTTGATTTATCATATTTACCAATACGAGCTTGGGATTAAACATAATCACCGTTGAATATGATAAATTTCCGATTTATGAACACAAAATCAATGCATTAGCGTTTGGATAAAAATTAGAATTTGTTTGATTTTACTGTCCGCTGAGGAGAGTGAAATACACTAAAGCCCTATTCCACGGACTGGGGATCAGAAAAGTGTCCATTGATGGGGATGTTTCCACTATACCAATTCCATTCACTTGATGTTTTGCTGTAAGAATTGTTTTCGTAGTTTTTATTCATTTCACGATTGATTTTTAATACTTCTAACCTTTGCTCTTCACGGGAATCAATTTTATTCTCAATGGATATTCTTCTAACCCTATTAAAAAACAGTAATAACGGCAAAATTAGGTTCAGAAATATTAAATCTCATCTCTTTAATGGGTAATTTGTTCGATTAAATTAATGTAATTCTAACTTAAAAGCTTAAAATATACACATTAAGGATAAAATTATTTTGAAGATTTTAAAAATTAAATTTCCTCGCTTGTTGATTCAAAAGGAATGTTTCATCTCCACTTCTTTTATTTTTCTTCTTAGAATTAAAAAGAAATATAATTATTCAAGATGGAATTGATTGTTTTCTAAAGAGGGATCATTTTCGCTTTTCAATATTGCTATTTATATAATATATTTTATCTTCCTAAATTATGAAATAATCATAATTTTGACCATAGGGAAAATAAGTCCAGCTGGTGGACTTATTTTTCCTAAGGTCTGTTGATGTTCAGGCACCCATATACCGTGCTCTACACGTTGATTGCATTATTATTATAACATTAATAATTTTTCATAAAGGAGAATCGGCAAATTAGATATTGAACTTTGAAATTCAACGAACCGAAATTCAGCTGTATACAAAATAGGGAAAGGCTGTGTCATAGAAACAGCCGCAAGTTTTCACGTGAATACGTTCTTTGTGTCTTGAATCGCGTGGTAGCTACTGACTTGATGAAATAGGTATTATCAAATTTGTCTTTGAAATATCTAGCAGACGATACCATTGTCTTTTATCTGAATTGCGCTCCCACCACCCCCAAGATATAGCTTAAACAACTTCGTTACCAATGTGGGCCGCTTGCCTACTTTACCGCACTCAAACTCCGGTCATATATCGCCATACGGAAATTTTCAACCAGTGGAGTTGGGTGGGAAATGAAGGCTCCAGCCATAGGTGGTCGCCCCAGGCGATAGGTGGTCGATAGGTAAAGAACTTGCTTCTGACGTTCTGTGCCAGGATTCGAACCCATGGACCTTGATCGTAATCTTCATAGTGGCAGACGAGCATCTTACCAATGCGCCACTCGGGTACTCAAAGGCCGCTTGCCTGGTACCCAGACAGACAGAGCCATTCAAATAGGATTGGCATGATTGGATTCGTCTCATAAATGACTATTAGGCAACACCATTGGCTTTTGTTTGAGTTTCTAACGTCTTGAGATATAGTGCAAAACAATTTCGTTGCGAAAGCGTTCCGCAATTCTGGTGACAACACGAAGAGAGGTATTAAAACCGGAGTGGCAGCATTGGATTTGTGTCGAAAGTGTCTATCATTTGGCCATTTCCTGCACAGGAAGGCTAATTAGACGGAGACCTACAATTTATGGCCGAATCCGAACGGCAGCCTTGCTTTTTTTATACTCAGTTAGAGATTGGCGCGCCGATACCTTGATGGGGGACTCTTTGAGGTAGCAATATTTTTCTGTGGTCATAACGCCGTTTTTGTTGTACCCCTGTGCCAGGAAAGTTTCTGATAAGGACGAGCCGGGTGCCGAACTCGTGACACAACTAAACATCCTTTGGTACTTCAGGCGAGTATCTTATCAAGCTGGGCTACCGCGCCCTGAAAGTGTCTATCAGGCGGCACCATTGGCTTTTATTTGCATTGTGAACCTCTTGAGATATAGCGCAAAACAATTTCGTTACGAAAACGGGCCGCGAGCGTGGTGCCGAGATTGGAAAAAATATTGAAACCAAAGTAATATCACATTAGATTTGCTTTAACAAGATCTACCCTCACACATCAAAAGCGAATGCACCCAGTATCGTCAGATGATTCAAAAGACCTATTCACGTCAAAACGAGTTTTATCAGAATTTTTCATGAGAAAATTTGCTGTTTAAAAAGGTATAAATAGATGAATCTATCTTTATATAAGCAATATTTATTTTATCAAATTTGTGTTTTATCCCGTTTTGATCCTCAGAAAACAACTGTATGCCCTTTGGGGCGGGTCAGATAAGTCAATGCCTTATCAAACTTGCGTAAACTTATCAAACTAGTGTCAGAACTGCACTCCAAAGACTCACGCATATATGTATGGGATCAATCAACACCACCTTCAGAACAAGGCCTCCGCACGAAACTTGTGACGTCACTGACGAAGGCCATTTCTCCTGTTGCCATTGGATATACTGCAAAGAAAAGGTAAAGATATCGCATACGTCAGCCTGCTATATCCAATGGTACTAGGTGAAATGACCTTAAATGACGTCACAAGCTTCGTGCGGAGGCCTTGTTTTGTAGGTGGTGTTGGATCAACTCATTATATTACGTACGTAAATTCAGTTACGGAAATTGATTTTTCCGCAATAAAATATGCTAAAATATCTGTTCAGTATTTCTGACAAACAATGATTTTTTCATTTGAAACAGACAATTTAATCACTTCCCGTGAGTAGAAAATTTCTCCTCAGACTAAATCTTCCAAAGGCTCATTAACGATCTGTTTATATGAATACATTAAATTTATTGAACGACGTTAATGGTCATATATTCGATTATAGATACCATCCAGGCAATAATAACGGAGAATAATCGCATGCACCTAAAATATTCGTATCGACAAGATATATTTATCCTCGACCACGGTATGTTGATGTCTTTCTTCTCCTCCAGTACATACGAAGACCACCAGAGTGGAATGGAAGGATGCTGGCTGGGCCTTGCCGAATAAGATAGATCGTCATCACAACCCTTATGGGGTACTATGATTTACGAGTCCGGTCGTTGTAAGGGCTTTCGATGCCAGAGCAGTTTAATGCATTAATTCATTTAGGCAATCCTATTCATCATATTCAGCTCGATGACCTAAATCCTTTTGGCTCTTACTTGCTATCTCAGCAAATAGATGGGCTCCATACAGCGCGCGTGTGTGTGTGCGTGCGTGCCTGTGTACGTGTGTGTGCGTTACCCTGCTCTTAACGCACCATTAACTCAAAATGCATTGTGATCACTGGCGTGGGTAAAAGACATTCCTCAAGATAAAGTTGTTGCTGCCACTAACATCTACGGATACGTTATTATTGTTCTCAACGGTGCTTTATTTGCTGTAAGTAGTGACGCTATGTACTGATCATTTCTTCGTAACAGAGGAGGAAAAAAAATGTTATCTAAGCCATTTGTCGATGAAGCGTGTGATAAACAGTAGGCTGTTCGGATAAATGACACTAAATCTTATTTTTTTACCATGAGTATGGAAATACGTATAAACTATTATATGTTGTAATGAAATATTCGAGTGAAATAACATCGAAAAAACAAGACGAATAACGGGTTTTTGGGTACATGAAAAATTAATTCCGTTTCATATTTCTGAAAGATGGATGTATATTGACAAGCTTGTATCAAGTTCTCTGAAGAAACATAATTAGGCCGGGATTACACTATAAAATTTTGATAAAAGTCCTTTTATAAAACTTGAAAAATGCGACCAATGAGGTTATTGGTTACATTCTGGAAAATGTAACCGGTGACCTTATTGGTTGCCCTTTTCAAGTTTTAAAAATTTACTTTTAAAATTACCAAACTTTTATAGTGTAATCCCGGCTTTAGACGTTTCATAGAAAGCATTGATTTATTATAAAAACGATGTATATAATAATGAATATGAACATATATAATGCTAAAAATCTACATGCATGACTTATAAACATCGCTATACTAATAATTATTTTTCAATTATATGTCTTAAATTAATTATATTCATCTTATTACGTAATCATATGGGTATCTTTAAATCTTTGACCATTTTTATCGCGCCACGGAAATTTTCTTCACACGAGGGCTAACTATACAAGGACCTACTATTTGTTGCGGAATCCGAATGGTAACTTTTTTTATACTCTCAAGAGGCTGAGGCGCTAACGCTCGGTGTAGGACTCCCTGCGGTAGCAATCGTTTCTGCGATCATGTCACCGTTACTGTTGTACCAGTGCGTCAGTAAAACGAACCGGGTATCGAACTCGCGACACCTCTAAATATATATTGGTACTTTCGGCGAGTATTTTATCGAACTGGGCTACGGCGCCCCCCTCTTTACATCTTTTATCCAATTATTTGATAATAAGAAATGCGTTTGAATCCATTAAATTGCTTTGCTTCGCCAGTAGACATTGTACGTGTTACATCGTCCCCTTCATGCCAAAGAACGAATGTGTAATGTCCTTGGGGAAAGAAAAGAAAGCATTCAATCGTCATTTCCCGCAATCTCTACCCATGTTACTCTATGGAAGTTATGTACCTAAAATGTTTCGAAGCGCGTGTTTTAATAGGGATACATATTCGCGTTTCTGGCAAAACTTAGATTGCCAGATAAAGTATCCAACTTGCTGATTAAAAAAAAAGGAAAAAATTTGCACTTTCATTTTTCTGGCATGCAAGTGATGATATGATAGTGATAAATATACATGAATATCGATGATATATGTTGCTTGACGAAGAGTGTCTGGAAGGAATAGAAATTTTAGGTGAGTCTGAAATTGTAGTAAATATGAAAAAGAAAAAAATAATGGCAGCAAAAAGAGATAAACGCAAAATAATTATTGGGGGATATACAAAAGCATTTATACTTTCATGCGGCCTACAGTCAAAAATATATGAATCCTAGAAATTTGAAACTATTATTTTGAATGGAATTAATAAGTATTAATTCCAATTTAATTATATGTAAATAGTTCTACATTTTTGACACTTTTTACGTTGTATAATTTGTCTAAAAAAAGATGAAAAAATTGTGCAATTGAAAAATTGAATCTCCGTGAATTTTTATTAGAAGTGTTTCGAGCTGAATACTATTTATTACACATCCATATTTTTACGGCAATCTTTTTTTTCAGCCACATCGTTTAGGCAATTTTCCTGTTGTGGCCTTTGTGTTTGTATTTGAATTTCTTTCAGCACAAATAAGGAAGAAACTCAAATTCAGCCAATTGGCATTTCACCGATTGGGTGCCGAATTAACTATTCTATGTATTCGAACATATATTTTGAATAAATGTAATAATTACACAGTTGAAGAGACCTGTTTTTCGCTGCCAAAAATTAAGATTTGATTTTTTTGTCTATAAACTCATATAATTTATAATGGTATTTTAATTACATGCCGTAATTTGAAGTTATTATTGCATTTCATGTTTTATTTTAGTTTTCGTATCGCCTACGAAATTTATTTTTTTATCGCTAATCCGCTTCAGCTTTCGAATGGAGACAGTCATAATTATTTATTAGGTACAGGTCCTGTCTTGGTCATGTCAGATAAATATATTAACTACTTTTTGATAATCTCAATAATCACAAGTGGATATCAAGAGTTCATAGAGACTACATAACAACATCCGACTTAATTTGAAACTCAAGTGTCAACATCTTATTGTCCGCAACCTGCTTCGCACATTCCATTGGAAACATTCAATTAGATTGATCCTTTTGAGTTGATATTAGGAAAAATTTGGGTAAGAGTACGCACGATAATTTTGTAAATCGAATATAAGTTGAAAAGTGTGAAGTTTCGAGTTTTGCTAAGAAAGTATACTATTGATAACACCCTTAATGTCCTTCATTTATTAGTTGAAATATAATTTGTCATGTTAGTGTTTAATTTTTTGGGGAAGAGATCTTAATTTTACTGTGAACAGCAGATTGATGTAAGCTTTCAAGTTTTCAATCATTATGTAGAGTATTCGCCTCTGAAAAATAGGGTTGACTGCAGAATTTCATATGTATTGTAGGAAGCTGCTATATCTAGGAGCAATTTAGAAAAGCGATACGTGTGGGGTGGGGCAGCTGAGAGTACGCAAATAATTGATGCGAATTTTCGCTGTTAAAATTAAATGGAATCTGAAAATGAAGAAAGCAATCACAGGCAAAGCGGAAAAAGCACGCGTTCGAAATTTTTTGCTAGAAAATTGGTAACCCATTCGCGTTCATAAGATCACCGTTTTTATTTATCGTACTTTTATTTAGAATTTAACAGCCTCCGGTGGTGCTGGATCTGAGAGATTCAAGCTCGAATTTTGCTACGACCGCTCTACAAGTTTTAACTTTTTGCGGTAGTATGTCGATTGGTGAATTCGACATAGGATGGCATCAGGAAACAACGGTGCTTCATAGTTACTACGAGCCTATACGAGAATTGGAAGGTCCCTGTGAATACGGCTTCTTTGCAGAACTCACAAGCTTTACAAAAATCCTCAAAAGGGGCAAATATTCAGGGGTCTTCCTCATTGAAGATTAAGCGGTATAAAGTACGAATTGTACGTAATATTTTTTCGGCACCAACGAAGTGCCGAAAAAACCCTCTGGACCGCTAACGGTTAAAGGTGGTGGAGCCCACTCCACTCCAATCTTCTACTAGGAGTAGATCCATCTGATGCATCAGTCAACCCCGCGTATCGTACCATTAAAAGCCTGATGAATCTATCAGCCTTTTAACGCCACCAAATGAGTAAATATTATCAATTATTTCAATTTTTTTCAATTATTATTTTATTTTATTTTATCGCAGGTAGTCATAAGCGTATTGTTAGTATCAAGGGTAATTAAGGGAAAATCATTCAGAAGTTCTGCGACAACGTTTAAGTCGGTTTCTATTTATTTCATTTCCGAAGACGAAGTAATAATAACATATGTATTTGCTAATGATAGATTTTTCGTCGTGGATCCTACAGATCCGATGGAACCATTGGTGTTACTCACTATCGGAGTATTAATGAACTATGCCTCATGAAAATATATTCTGGGACTTCTCTTCTCTTCAAGTTTCATTTTTGTAATAAAAAACCACTAGGTGAGTACTCTTACCATTTCTCCCTATACAGTAGGAAAAGTGCAGTTAGTCGTCTTTTAGGAAATAAGCTTTTTAGACCGACTCTAAACCACAGATCTACTGACTATTTAGTTTTCATTAACTTGGAGTTTTCAAGTCATTTTTATCAAAAAAAATTATATTGGAATTTAGTGGGGGAAATAGGAAAATTCAGAATTTAAAAGCTGAAAGTAATTTATAAGCAAAACGGTTCCAATTTCTTATTGACACATATTCGTTTTTTTAATAGATGAAAGGAAAATATTTAAGTTTTTTGCTTAAAATATATGTATATAATAAGGTTAAAAAATGTCTACTGACCCGAAGTCCCATCTAAGCTCTGTATTTTCGCAGTGGAAGGCTCTTTCACAGGTTGCGGAGACACGTGAATCTCTGCGAAACACAAAATTGAAAAAAAAAAAAAAAATTCTTTCAGACCGATATATTTTAAACATCATACTCTAATTAATGTAAATGTAATGTAACGTATAACGTGACGAACATCATGAAATGAATATATTATGGATATGTATACGAAAATAACTTTTTCTCTTATGCAGTTAAATTGATATTTTCCAGAAATAAAAGTACACGATCCGTTATATACAATATTTATGAAAGAATATTTTAATGCATTTATAACACGGCATATATCGATATCGCTGCGGCATGTAGTTAATTACCGTAGTTATTAAACGAGGCATCTCTTATACTGATAAATATATATTAAATATATTTCCATGTACTTATCCAGTTTACTAAGGAAATATATCTATTCCATTTATATTCTATCTATTCCATATATCTATTCCTTTTTACGAAGTACAGTATGTCCCAGAATTTTACGGGGTCTTGTTTTTTCGGTCGAACTTTCGTACCGCGTTGTGTGGTGCAACGTTTTTTCACCGAAAAGGAAAAACATTTTTTCAATAATATGATGAACGTTTTTCACAAAACAATAAAGATTGCATTTATAATCGTTAATTTGTTAAAATTACGTGTCCCAAAAGTTTATGGAATAATTAAATGCATTATAATTTCTGACAAACACATATTAATCAAGATAATTGATAATTTTCTCATTATTTTCAACGACATCAAACAAGTGATGTTACATTGAAATAACGAAATTTTGTGGGAACTGTGGGTCCAAATTCTACCATTCAGTTTCCGTGGCATGTTTCAAGGCGTTCGTCGAGCTGAGAACTGTCAAATACAAATACAACGCCACAACAGGCAAAATGTCCAACGAGGTGGCTGAGAAAAAGATGCCCATCAAAATATGGACATATATTTCAAAAATTTAGCAATCCAATTAAAAATGCAATTAATAAAAATTATAATCAGTATATACACGTGATAAAATATTTTACAATGCCCATTAAGAATACTTATGGTTGTCTTATTCTAAGTATGAATAGCTTCTCGATTTACCCCAACATGCTCATCGTATTTCTTTTTAAACAATTCCCTGCGACACCATAGCCTTGCATTGTCCCTCACCAATCGATACTGGTGTTCCCTTCACAATAGATTTCCATTACAATAGATTTACAATTTCAAAATAAACAATGAATACGATTTACGCAATAACAATAAACACTTTTTTTATTATTTTACGAAAAATGATCTTTATATTATTGAAAAATTATATATTATTTATAATCGTTATTAAAGTTATTAAGCAACGTTTTGTTATCAAAGTATTTATAATCGTTGATTTGTTAAAATAACGTGTCCCAAAATTTTATGGAAACTATTGAATATGCATGCAAATTTGAAACTTGTAATCGTTACGCTAATCTTAAAGCACATACGTGAGTCGAGACATTTTATTCCGTCTTGATGCATTTATGTGTTTGAAGATTTGCGTGACGATTGCAAGTTTAAAATTTGCATGTATTGAATAGTTTCCACATAAACTTCGAACACGTTATTTAAAAAAATCTTTTGTTTTGTGGATGTAATGCTAGAAACGGCAAAAGTGACGTAGCTTTCCGTGGACGAGATTAAAAAAAAAAATTTTAATTTTTAATCTTTAATAAATTATATATATAATTTATTAAAATATACGGGGTGATTATAAAAAAACTATCCCGACATATGGGACTCTAACTATCATACCATTCACAGAAACTGAATGAAATTTTGGCATAAGGTATTTTGATGTATGCGCTCAAGAATGATATGGAAAACAACAGTGTCATTTTAACAGTTACGGTTACAGTGAGAAAATATCAAATGGCAACACCAAGTTTTTTGTATTGGAATGCGATCTCCATTGTGAAAAACACTAAATAGCGTTGGAATGGCAACTGTAGCACGAAAATCCCCGGAGCTAGGCAAGGAAAAAGAAAAAGAACTTTGCCGTGCACCAGAGCATTAATGTTCGTTTCATTCGTCACACCGTTTCTTCGGCTGAGATCCCAGCCTGATTAGTCCTCCACAAGGTCATGTGGAAAATTTGTGAAACACAATAAAATGCTTTATTTTATGCTGCTTCTCTGTCCTTATTGGTTGTCCTCACTTTTAGTCTATCTACCGCCGGTGATTTTCATGCTACAGTTGCCGTTCGAACGCTATTTAGGGATTTTCACAATGGAGATCGCATTCCAATACAAAAAACTTGGTGTTGCCATTTGATATTTTCGAAATTTTCTCACTGTAACCGTAACTGTTAGAGTGACACTGTTGTTTTCCATATCATTCTTGAGCGCATACCTCAAAATACCTTATGCCAAAATTTCATTCAGTTTCTGTGAATGGTATGATAGTTAGGGGCCCATATGTCGGCATAGTTTTTTATAATCACCCTGTATATATATACTAGCTATAATACCCGGCGCTGCCCGGGTTTTCTTCAATGAGGCTGTTAGAAACACGTGATATCTCCCTCTATTTTTCTTGAGGGACATACAAACCGTGTCCAAGTTAACCAATATGGTGACCTGCGCGATTCATGAAATAAACAAATCTAGATTTACATAGAAACGTAGAAATGAATATATATTTTTCTTTTTTTAAGGGGCGCTAGGTATTTCGATCCCCCCCCCCCCCCCTGAACTTCAAGTTATCCATCTGTCTGTTCCAGCTTCCAAAAATCCTTAGTTAAAGCTGTGGAATTTTTTTGATGCACTTTTCACGGGCTCGTAAATAATTTTAAAATATCCTAACCCACATGAATTTATGCAAATAAATATCAAAAGAGACAATATGGAGACATTAATTTTCATACTTGAGAAGATATAAATGAAATCAATGATATTGCTCGAATATCCAACTCAAAAGTATAGGTTTGGCTAATTACTTCATATTTAATCTCCTGGGCTTCGTATATCTCTAAGCGAACTGAATATTTCAAAAATCGAGAATTCAATACAATTTGTAAAATTATTGATGGGGTGGAAAATCCCACTAATTTACGCATTTCTACAGTAAAATAGACAATTTTATCACTGATTTCTATGAGGATCACCCTTTTCCTGACTCTCAGAGCGATGCTGATGATGATTATGACGTCTATTCAAAAAGCCTCATTACTGAGAGTATATTGAAAATGTGGCAAACCATTATAAAGGCATAAACTATTATACATATACTAACAGGATTAAAGAAGTGACAAACCGTTGTAAAGCCATATACACGTCTGAAACGCATTGCTAGGGAACCACGGTAACCAAAGTAAACGTTCGGAAAGTGATTGTTGAGGCCCAACAACCATTGTTGCCGGACAGTTTTTTGCCCGTTTGGGGCATTTGCCCTGGGCTGACGAAATTTTAAAGTAGCCTATCGTTCAAGTCGGGTCCCATTTGGTATATATGCAAAATTTGGGGACGATCGATCTAAAATTATAGATTTGTATAGAGAACACACACACACAGAAAATCAATTTTATATATATAGATATATATAATTTTTCGAAGGCTTTAAATCACTGCAAAAGCATAATTTATCACCTTTTATCAAGAAAGACGCCTTACCATCCAAAATCACGTTCTAGAAGACCTCGATATTCGACTCCACGCAATGATAGGTTGATGAACGGGATGATATATGCCAGTGATTCCGAACGTGGGCGTTAACGCCCCCTGGGGGGCAAAGGAATGTTCTAGGGGGCAGTAGAAGCTACGGGTATAACATAGGATCCTATGGGTTAGATTGTGTTGGGGGCGATGGGAAGAAAGTATTTTTGAAGAAGGGGGCGATGGGATAAAAAAAACGGTATATACCAACGTCGGGAAACACTGGTATATACCAACCTGATGTTTGTTTGTGGAATTTCTCTCAGGCCTCTTATTTAAATATATCGCCAGTAAAGGCTTTAAGAAGAGTTTAAAAAAAAACTGGTTTTATGGTTCATATGAGAAATGACCGTCAACTAGGCCTTTCGACGATTCACATTCAAACACACAACGCACCCCCTTTCGAGATATTAAGCCGGATTTTCCTAGGAAAATGTGTTCTACGGTGAGCTTAGCGTGAAATCGCTGATTGGTTAAAAACCTGAAATTCAAATTTTTTAAGCAATCAGCGTTTTCACGCTGCACACGGTGCAGGCAACCTGCTCCTAGGAAAACCCGGCTTTAGAGTGGACTCAAAACCTCTCGTAGCTTATGGAGAGAAAATGGATGTTAATGACGAAAAGCAATGGAATTTAGGTGTCACGATGCATGTACAAGGTATTGTCACCATCTCTGAAGGAAAAGGTACGCTCATACTTCAGCATATATCAGGGTAGAGGTTCTGCAATGGTATGGGTGACCTCCACATTCAACGAACACGCATATTAAGCAATCCTGTTTTTGTTAAATTGGCACGCAATTTTCACAAATTGACGATTATATAAAGCCAATGTTTATTATTTTGCGAAAAACTTGTTTGGAAAAAATGTTTTTCCTTTTCGGTGAAAAAACTGCATTTCATTACACCACGCGCTACAACAGTAATACCGAAAAAACAATATTCCATTAATTTCTGTGACGTACTTTACAAAACGCAAATTATCATACATATTAATTATTCACTATTTTGGTTGTATTTTATGTTATGTAAAGTGTTTTCTCGTTCAGCGCCACCCGTGTTTGGATGTTTTAATTATTTTTTTACCCGTATAGAATATAAAACTAGGGGATATGATAAGTATTTTATAAGTGCAATTTTTTTATGCGGATTGCTTTATTTTTAATTATTTTTAAAATGTGGCTAGGACATTTCGCACATCATGTATATAAGCAGATTGTCTGGGCTTAACGTATGCAAATGTAATTTGTGTCGAGAGAAACGCCTATAATTAGTTTTAAATTTTAGTAAACCCTTTATTATGAAGTGTTTTCAAGCAACACGGTTCTCTTGATTTATCAAGTATATTTTCAGCTAGTTTATTGCACTAATGCATTTGAACGACTCCTAAACGTTTTACGCACGCTTTTGGGATTTTGAATAGTGTTGGCATGATTACTCTCGCTAGAGAGCTTTTTTTTTTAAATGTAAGATCTCCTGACATATGCGCCGTGATGTTGGAAAATCAGAAAAAAAACCTACTTCAGCCTACCAGCGTCCTTATGCAACTACTACTACTCAACCATGCATGCACCTCGTACGCATTCCTATACGGAATTTCTAGCGAATCGGTACATGCTCAAATGTGCGTGTACGTGTAGTGAACAAGTCGTGAAGTTTGTTTCTTTGTAAGGCTTTTTATGTGTAGTGCCGCCATCTGCCAACAGTTTTTCCAACTATGAGTGAAGTGTAATGATTGGATAATTGTATCGTTGTGTAGAGGCCTGTTGCTCTCTGTGGCGAGACTATTTAACGGGGAGATGGGCTCGCATTTGCGCCTCGGTAACCACAGCGTCCCTCTGCTAGCAATCAGCATGCAACTGCTGCGAAAGTGGCTCCAAGCAATTGCCGACAATGGGCATGCGCGACTTTGGTAGAAAAGGTGGATAAAATACTGGAGCAATTCCACGCTGCAATTACCACTCGTCTTAAATGCGTAAATAATTATGCTTTTATTATGCTTTTTATTCGAACTATTTTGTGATTACTGTTATGTAACAACTTATTTCAGTTCCCATGGGGGTGGGAATCGCGTTTTTTGGATTATTATCCGTGAAACTCTCCCCACCATTTACCCATGTAATCGAGGTTCTTCTGCAAATGAATAAATTTTACTGCCACAGTAGATTGAAATAAAAACTACTTAAATTCCATTCTTTTCCTGCTCTGACCAATGTAGAAAGTTTTGGTTAATAAAAAGCGTTTACATGTTTAAAAACAAATATATATAAGTAATTACCGTTCTCTTTTAACCGATATTTTATTTTATTTTATCATTTAATTCTATCAGTATAATTTCATTGAAGAATAATTTCGTTTATCTATAAGTCATTACTTGGTTGCAGAAATATTTAATTCAAAAAATCCAATGCCTATGCTTAAGAATTCGTGGCAGCAATTTTCTTATATTATTCTGTATTCATTATCAACATATTTAACATGGGGAAAAAAAATTAATAATCGTAAATTATAATAAAAATATCAATATCTAATATCCTTGAATAACAGAGATAATGCTATCTCCACCGGCCATTTCTACCAACGGGAAAAGGGAAAGAAAGAGGCTCATCTCTTTCTCAGACACTTCTCTAAACGGTCCCCTAGAGATATTCCAGACTGTTCTGACAGCCTTTTTAACCATATATCAACAAGCACTCTTGAGAAAATTTGAATTTTTTTTCTTATTTCTTTTTCCACGAAAATAAAACATCTATTTCCCCTATGAAAAAAACTGATTTCTCTTTGGTTCGCGGCACCAGGTTTTGGACAAAACAGTCCTCCGGAAAAAAGAGCGTCATCTATCAAACAAAAGGTATTGTTCGAATCGTTCTCTCCTTTTAAACGCCTTTCTGGGTCGCACCAGAGGAATACTTGCTGACAAGATCGATTTGTAAGATATTAGATGATTTCTTTTCTTTCTATTTCTTTCTCCCCCCCCCCCCCCGCTCTCACTCGCACTCGGGGAATTTATAGGAAATGAGCCCCGTTTTGATAAAAACACCTGAGATACTGAGATAAGAAAAATCTGCATTGGAGCAATTTCTAACCACCGTGTATTGAAAAATTATGATTTTTTTCTTCTTCTCTGTCTCTCTAATCTCATAAATTTATGATTGTAGGGTGAACATAATCTGTAGGTGAACATAAACATGATTTGCATTTTTTATAGACTTCCTTTGTAATATTAAGCGACGGAATCGTTTATTATAAAATATTACTTATTTCACAAATAAATTGTGATTTTGAATAAGATGCTATGAAAATATTCGATTTCTGGTCGTGTGAAAAGCAAAGGAGCAGGCAGATCTACAATATAAGAATTATATAGCATGGTTCAAGAATTTATCATCACCACTCCAAAATATAGAAGCCAGATGGTGGCACTAGCATATCAAGAAAGGAGACAAGCCATACTTTAACAATATAAATACAGGGTGATTATAATTGAAGTACCCGTACTCTGAGTAGTTTTTCTTAAAAAAATACTTTTTCTCTTAAAAACTACTCATCCAAATACAGCAACATTTTTAGGACATCTTAATGAAACCATGGAAAAGAGATTTATGCAATAAACAAGCGTTTAATTTTTCACCAGGAAGTGAGTAAGTGGTACTTTTTTATTAGATTTTCCTGTAGTATATGGTCCATATACCTTATATACCAAGTTTCGATGGAATACCTCCATCATAATAGGCACTGTATAGGTTTGATCAGTGTCAGTATACTGAAACTACTCAGCCCTACCTAGCTCCCGTTCTGGTGGGCGTATTCCATTGAAACTTGGTATATACAGTATATGGACAATGGAAAACAGGAAAATCCAATAAAATGTGGCACTTATTCACCTGGTGATCAAAAAATTAACATTTTCTTTTATTGCATAAATCTCTTTTCTATGGTCTCATTAAGGTGTCCTGGAAATTTGGCTGTATGCGAATAAGCAGTTTTTGAAGAAGAAAAAAAACTATTCAGAGTAACTTCAATTACAATCACCCCCTGTACGTCTGGAGTAACACATGTAACGCAGAACACACACATTACGGCTTGTACCAATTAGAAATTCCACAGAGGAATATGTACGAGGTGCATGTGTGGTTTAGTAGTAGTTGTAGTATGGGAAAAATGTTACTATTTGATACACTATGAGGCCATTTAAGTATTACGCAAGCAGAATTTTAGCCATTTTTGACCCCCATCCCCCCCCCCCCCTTGTCAGCAAAATTTCGTAAGCAGCTTAGAATATTTCATATCTTCAAAAAGGGTAGTTGATGACGTAAGCAACCTTCAAACCCCCGTCCCCCCTTGCCATCTAAAGTCAGCAAATCCAAACCCCCCCCCCTCGATGCTGACGTAATACTTGAATGGCCCCTATTTCAAAAAACTATGACATGCACATGAATTTAGAATTATATTTTTTTCAAAATTAGAAATACAATCGACGCTCGTTATAGCAATCAATGTGACCATTCCGTTATACTGGTCGGTAATATAATCTTAAAATATTTTATTTTGGGAATTATCGTACTATCTATTCTCTCTCATTTCATGTTATTTTTTCTTTTTCAAATATAATACGATCAACAAATTCAATAAAACGTCAGCTTGCCTCTTTTTTTACAAAGGAGTGGACAAAATTCCTCGGTTCATTTGACCTTAATATTGGAGAGTTCAGTAAATAAGTGCATGGTATTCACAGCTTGGGAACTTGTTATCCAAAGAAAGTGATCAAGACGTACGATCTCAATCGCTGATATACCGACAAGCGACCATGAAAGCACTGGTATAGCTGTATGCAATTAATAGATAGAATTACTTCCTCCAGGAATCATCTAAATTCTGCTACGAATTCAAAGAACTTATTGGACAAAATTTAGATGCAAATACAAACACAAAGGCCACAGCAGGCAAAATGCCCAGCGAGGTATCTGAAAAAAGATGCCCGTGAAAATACGTGGATGTCAAATATTACCAAAATACACCAACCCGATACATATAAAAGCATGTATCACGAAAGAAAAATACTAATAATTAGTAATATATAATACACTGCCCATTTATACGCTCCGTGTTATCGGTATTTGCATTTTAAGTTGTGGATTTATCAATGATATTAAGGTGGGAAGAAATAGTGGAGAGAAAAACAATTTCTCAGATCAAATACAAATTCTCATAGATTAAATGATACAGCATGAGTAATTAGATGAAGATTTTTGGTGAAGATAAGATAAAAATACGTACCGTATAATCGTATGGAACCTTCTGTGGAACCAAGTGAGTTTTTGGCGAAACATTTGTAGGTCCCAAAGTCCTCCGGAGCCAGCGCGCGAACTGTCAGCCGCATATGCACCTTATACGTCTTGTCTTTCATCGCGGTCGTGTATTTATCGTTCGATATTATCATGTCTCCGTCTTCTTTAGTCCAGTAATTTATCGACATTGGGTAAGCTTCGGTGTGACAGTCGATTGTGATCTCGCCGCCTAGAGGAGCACCAATCAATTGGTTCGGTATCCATATCATCGGTGGAACTGTGAAGAAAACAAATATCAAGAGTAGGACAAGATACATTTTTCTGACAATAAATTGAAACGAGTATTATTATTATTTTTTTGTTATTGCAAGTTACGAATTGGTTTCACTCCAACACTGTAAGGTAATGGAGTTTTTTCTTCCACCATTACGTATGTAAATGAATGAATCATTTCACATTCTGCGACATCTAATAACAATAAGGAGAAATACTAGATATTGTAGCATTTACGTTGTACCAAGTCTGAGCAGGCAGTATGTCGTTATTACCAGATTGCGCTGTGTGTAATCTGGTTATGCTCTGCCATCTATTAGACAATAATAGGATGAGACTCACTACTGTATAATGACAATACATTCCAAATCGAATGAGCAAACTTAACCTTTCGCATCACGGCTATAGGCTATTTCACCGGCTATTGATAATGATCACGGTGCTATTCGCTTGATAAACTAAACGTGGTCAACTTACAACTCCTACAAGGCGCCTTTTCGCACCATATTTTTTCTCCCCCCCCCCTCCCCGTATTATTCAGGAAGCCCATCATCTACATCTAAAAGTGACATCATTTCTAATTGCTGTATTTGATTCACTTATTGTAAACAAAAAATATTATAAATAAGGCTAATCTCAGTACCCTAAGTTAGAGTTAAGCGACGGTTTTCTTGTGGTTGTTCAATGCCATACAATCTCAACGTTATGGTCTCAATCTAATTGATGTCAGATACAAGTACTTTACCTACCGAGTCTGGGGCGATATAGATAGCACCTTCATTTACCACCCAACTCCACTGGTTGGAAATTGCCGGGCGATAAAAAAAGTAGCCCACCAATTTAAATACACTAAAAAATCATTTGTATCAGATATTATTATCTATAGGATGCCCACATATATCCTACTCTGAGTTGGCCCATGCATTCACATGACCCTGGTTTTATGTGCGTTTCTGCTAAATACTTGAAAGTAGCCAAACTTTCTCTCTCCATATTTCACTTCTGAGATTTAATTCTTCGCTGTTCTCTGTGGCCTCCTCAGTCACCTGTCATGGATCCCCTTCTATCGGAGTTTTACTGATGGCCACCCTTAAAGTATCCCAGTATCACAAGGGGTAATATGGTTGCAGGTTCAGAAACACTGATCTCTATAGTATCGGTAACAAAATTTATTTTACGTACCAGCATTGAACAAAGCTAGGCTGAATTCAACGAAGAGAAAATGATGAAATCAGTATAAACATTTTTATATATACTTTTCTGAAATTTTTTGTATCTCACAATTTTCTACGTCAACGTGTCTACCAAGCACCTACTACTCACGTGATTTGCGCTTTGGATCAGTGGCTAAAAACTAGATCTGTGCGGAAGCGGACTGAAACACCAAAATGAAATACCGTGCATCTGTAACCGTAAAAAATTTTGAATCTTCCAAAG
Organism: Pholcus phalangioides; assembly: GCF_987345545.1. Taxonomy (NCBI): domain Eukaryota; kingdom Metazoa; phylum Arthropoda; class Arachnida; order Araneae; family Pholcidae; genus Pholcus; species Pholcus phalangioides. The sequence goes on along the minus strand of NW_028301612.1, from coordinate 9,507,713 downwards.
TCATTCTGCCAAAGATACCGAAACCTCTTACCGCATTAGCTATCGTATTGCGAGACGAAGAAAAAAATCACACTATTGGTGAAAAGATGCTGTCAGATGCATGTTTGCAGAGCAAAGTGCTCTTATAATGAGTTTAATATCTCTGTCAAGTAATACGGTGTCTCGAAGAATACAGGACATGTCAGGCAATGTTGAGAGCACAGTCATAAGCCACGTCAAAGGTTGTGAATTTTTTTCTATTCAAGTCAATGAAAGTACCGACGTTGCGCAATATTTTATGCTTCTTGTATATAATTGCCAAGTACTTGAAAGACTTAGAATTCGAAGTAAATCTTGTTATTTGTCACCTATTGAAGGAGTCGTACGACTGCTAAAGGCTTATTTCAAGCAATCGATCATTATTTCCTCGAAAAAAATAATTCAATGGTCAAAATGCTTAGGGTTCACCACAGATGAAGGAAAATCCACGGAAGGTTGCTATTTTAGGCCTTCTTGCACGCGTGGCAGAATTCACTCCCAAGATAAAATGGACTCGCGGCAATATTCACAGACAGATCTCTGTATAGAAACAGTTGCCTCCAAATTAGCGAAACGTTCTTGATGAAGCGGTCAAGGTTGTCAACTTTGTCAAGGTGAATCCTACAAACTACAGGTTGTTTAAATTGTTGTGTGAAGACATGGGCATCCTTCATAACGCTTTGCTTTCGCACACCGAAGTTAGGGGGTCCTGACGTTGCTGTTCGAACTTCGGCACGAGGTAGCCTTTTTTTTTTTAGGAAGTATTTGAAACACTTCACGATTTCTTGTCACAAGCTGAGCTAAATTTAACAATCGACCACTTGGAAGGATTAAATTCCTTGTTTGAAAATATTTTTCAGAGCTGGTATTGGGTGATCGGTGGACATCTAATCCTTTCAAAGAAGAGTATTTTGAACCTGCTTCATTGTCGATTACAGAAAAGAAGAAATTGCTAGAGCTCATTTCAGATACTACTCTGAAGACTATCTTCAATGGTGGAATGGTGAACCTAGTCAGTTTTTGGGCTCGTCGCCGTGAAGAATACAGTGAAGATTCTAGAAAAGCCATAATGCTTTTGTTGCCGTTTGTTAGCACGGAGCTTGTTGAACGGACGTTTTCTTCGTATACTTACATAAAACATAAATATAGAAGCAAGTTGAACGCGCTCCGGACTTGAGTTTGTACTTATATTAATCCTCTTTTGAGTTTAATTTTTCAAAACGTTGTAATTCATTGCAGTCCCAAACATCACATTAATTTCTTTCACAAGCTTTGTGTTAATTTGTTTGCTTACTTGAAAAATAAAAAAAAACCTAATTAATGAAAAATAGACCATTTAAGGTGAGTCTGGAGGATTCGGGGTTGGGGGTACGCGGACTGAAAAAGTTTGGGAACCACTGTGGTAAGCGATATATTTTTTTAAAAATAATTATCACATTTAACCCTCTTTGGTTCATCTCCATTAAAAAGTGTATTTTCACCCGAAAACAAATGTAAATTTGTTATATTAGGATATTTTTAATTGGAACAATACATCAACACATCAATTTGATTAATTAGAGTGGATTTTTAATTAGCTAAAGTGGTTAATTAAGGGTTAAATATGTTAGTCTTTATTTTGCTTGTCGTCTACAAACAGACGAAGTCTTGCTTTGCAAAAGCGAATAGTTGTTTCTTTGAATTTTATTTCAGACTAGCTATAATACCCGGCGCTGCCCGGGTTTTCTTCAATGAGGCTTTTTTGGATCACGTGATATCTCCCTCTCTTTTTCTTGAGGAACATACAAACCGCGTCCAAGTTAACCAATATGGCGACCTGCGCGATTCATGAAATAAACAAATATAGATTTACACAGAAACGTAGAAATGAATATATATTTTTCTTTTTTTAAGGGGCGCTAGGTATTTCGATAAACCTCCACCCCCTGAACTTCAAGTTATCCATCTGTCTGTTCCAGCTTCCAAAAATCCTTAGTTAAAGCTGTGGAATTTTTTCGATGCACTTTTCACGGGCTCATAACTAAGTTTAAAATATCCTAACCCACATGAATTTATGCAAATAAATATCAAAAGCGACAATATGGAGACATTAATTTTCATACTGGAGAAGATATAAATGAAATCAATGATATTGCTCGAATATCCAACTCAAAAGTGTAGGTTTGGCTAATTACTTCATATTTAATCTCCTGGGCTAAGCGAACGGAATATTTCAAAAATCGAGAATTCAATACAATTTTTAAAATTATTGATGGGGCGGAAAATCCCACTAATTTCCGCATTTCTACAGTAAAATCGACAATTTTAGCACTGATTTCTATGAGGATCACCCTTTTCCTGACTCTCAAAGCGATGCTGATGATGATTATGACGTCTATTCAAAAAGCCTCATTACTGAGAGTATATTGAAATGAATTTATCATTAGTTTCGAAGAGCGTAAAAATAATTTGTATCTATTCGCATGCGATTTGTGCAAAAAAAAAAATTATTCTGTCGAAGCTGGAATTTTTTTTTTGGTGTAAATAAAAATTAGTTCAAACTTTCATCGATAGAGGACGCTACTTCGAAGAAATTCACAGAATCCATAGCCTGAACCTTTCTCCGATTTCTTTCGGGTCCAAAACGTTCGTAAAGATTCAACCAATGATCCGTGGCTGAAATAAAATAATTTCACCAATAGTGCTGCATCCACCAGTGTGATCAACACAATGAAAACCTTATGTGTGCACCTGTAATAGGAAAATACCAATGAAAAATTGAGCTGGTAATCGTACAACCCGCGTTTTATAGGACTCTGATTTGGGTACCCCCAATGATTTTCTTTGATGCAGCGCTCTCTATCGACAAAATAATTAAACTGAATTTTTTTCTGTACCAAATAAAAAATCCGCCTTTGTTAAACTTTTTTGTAAACCCTATTCTCAAATGTGTAAATTCCTTTAATTTTTAATAATGTCTAAACTACAGTGAAAGCCGCTGACTAGACTTTCATTCTGTTAGTCTTTCATAATGTTATCATTCGAGAATTATTATAACTTTTAAAAAGATAAACAAAAAGAAAGGATGGGAGAAAAACTTGTTAATAGTTATCGGGACGCAATATTCTCTCTGATACATGTACGTGTGGAGCAGCTTTTGCAATGGGCTTCCTCAAATGTATGACAGAGAAAAAAACACGTTAATTCAGTTCTTGATCAGTTTCTTTCATTTGACTGGGTTCAAATTTATTTTTTCTAAGTGAGTCTCTCAAGGGATCTACGTATGAAACATATTGAAAAAAAATATCGTTATTTGTGAATGAATTAGTTAGGCAGTTAGTATAAATACCCGTTTACCATACGTCTTGTTCAACCAAACGGGGATTACCTTGAACGTACTTGAAAACTGGATTTTTCGGATATAGTTATCATTCGGTTATTGTTATCAGAAACGTCGAGTCCCGGAGTGATCATATTAAGCGGCGTTGTCTGCATTTACGAATTTGTGATCTAAACCTTGTACTGTATATTTAAATACGCATTGGTCTATACAGTTTCTCCACCTTTTTTTGTCCCATCGCTCCCTTCTTGAGAAAGTATTTTCTCCCATCGCCCCCCACCAACGCAATCTAACCCATAGAATCCTATACTCGTGGCTTCTACAGGCCCCCGGAACATTCCATCGCCCCCAGGGGCGTTAACGCCCACGTTGGGAATCATTGGTCTATAGAGGTTAAGACATGAATTAAATTCCATTATTCGATCCGAACTTGTTTGGATTAGCCCAAATCGAATAATCCCCTGTCCATAACCCCCTCCTCCTCACCAGATCATGACCCGCCGCTCTGGCTCAATGAAGAGATTTTAGCAGGTTGTAGAAGAAAACCTGGGCCATGCTGCAAGCTATCAAAATCTATCAAACTACATTGGAACTTTCCCTAACGTAAACTTTTTGGATCCCCTTTGCCGTGGAATAGGCCTTTAATTTATTCCACTCTGCATTAGCGGACAGCAAAATCAGGAAAGCTCTAATTTATATAGAAATGTCCTCTCCACTTGTTAATACAAGATTCATCGAAAGATAGGTTATTTGTGGAGATGGTGATTACAAGGAAGAAAATTGATCTATGCCCCTCACGTGGACTCGAATCCCGGTCTCTCGTTTGCCGGACGAGTGCTCTACCAACTAAGCTATTGAAACACATAGAAAATTCAAACCTTGGAATGAAATAGGCCACCTGTTGGCCACATATATATAGAAATGTCCTCTCCACTTGTTAATACAAGATTTATGGAAAGACTGGCTATTTTTGGAGATTATGATCACATCTCTACAGATAACCAGTCTTTCGATGAATCAAGCTCTAATTTTTTCTGAAACTCAAATTTATTAATATTTAGCATAAATCCAGGATACATCGCATTCAACCAAGATTATGTTCAATCCCAAGGTCGTGTTTGTAAATATGATAAATCGTCAATTAATTACTTAATTAACTGAACATAACTCTCGTCCAGGACGATCAATTCGAATAGAAATGTTGGTTTTTGCTGATACGTTTTAAGAAAGTCAACATTACAACACTGATAATGTTGTCATGAATGTTTTTATCCTCATTATTTTAATTTAATTGTTTTAATTTTTTTTAAACATGTGTAGTCTGCACGTATCATGTACCGGTAGAAGTAATTAATTGTTTTATCAAGAGAATCGAGGTTATAAATTTTTCCAACTTTATTTCGGAATTCTGCATAATCATCGGTAAAAGTGATAAATGTAGTGGAATTTAATCTTTATTTATTTTTTTTTATCGAGACGATTGGTGACTAGGTATAACAACGGTGTGCATCACTTTTGCAGTAACATATACACTTTAAGGTTGAAATGTATAGGAACCAAATTTCGACGGAAGCCAAAAGTCGCGTCGTATAAATTTTAAAGTCCTATAGACCAGTGGTTCTCAACCTTTTCAAGCCCGCGGCCCGGTTTCATTCACTTTTGTGAGTCGAAGGCCCGGCAAACACACTACCAACGGAACATGAATGAGGAAAATGAAACGGCTAATCATTCGCGGTATCATTCACGCGGTATGAATGATATCAGGGCCCGGTGGTTGAGAAACACTGGTATAGACGAGGGTCCACTGTATATATCGTACCTCCCCACTAGCTGACACTCCCCATTAGCGGATGAAATTTCCGGTTCCATGGGTGTCCGTTCTCAAAAACTATCAAAATCCCCCCAAAGGGTATCAATTAAAAAGGGTACCTAATAAATTCACAAATCATCATTTGGAAATGAAAAAGTATTGAAACCCCTCTTAACTGTCGTTATGAAAACTCTGTGCGTAACTGGCGTCGTGGTGTCATATATATATTGACCCCAGCAAGTATTAATGCATTTTAAAAATCAACAAAAGAAATTTCCATAAAAACAATGAGTTTTTCACCTGACTTCATTCATCTGTCAATCAATTCACTATACATAATTTTTCAAATTTTTCAAATAAATATACAGTGGAACATCGGTTAACGAGCTTAATTCATTCCGCGTTGAATCAAACTCCCCTTTGGAAGTAATGAAATCACGGATAATTCGGTCCACAATTATTCATATTGACCTTGGTCCGCGCCTATCCTGGGCTAGAAATCAGTGAACTTCCCTCTTGCGGGGAGGATGTCTCAACATCATGGGTCCTCAGGAAGTGCAGGGTCGTCTTAAGAGTCCCATCGCCTTCCCACCCATGGATACAGAAATTTTTGTGAGGCCCCGTAGAAATGCCTGTAAAGTACGATATTCACATATTGAAGGTCTCAAAAATTTTGACCAAATATCATTATCATGAGCACCCCTTTCAAAACGGCTCCCGGGCCGTTACAGGGTGGGCCCACGTATTAAGACGGCACTGACAAAGTGTTCTGTCCTGATGTCACCCGTACTTGGGTGGAGAGAAGTAATAGCTTACATATTAACTACACCCAGAAATTGTAGTGCCAGGTCTCATCCTGTGTCCTCTCTATGGATATGGGGGCCCGGGCCCTGCCCATATGGACCCGCGGATTTAGATGATCCTTGTCCTTGCTGTGCTGGATTCAGAAAGTATTAACATTTTCTCCCACCATAATTTGCTCAAAATCTATCACCTCTTTCTCTGAGGGCCCTCTTCTCAACACTCTCTCTCTCTTGTCGTGGTTCCTCTTCATCTGATTTTCACCTGTGCTCCTTCCGAGAATATCCCAAAGACGCTAGAGGGCCATTTGGCACCATGTTAAGAACCACTGCAATCTAACATGCCAATAACATGAAACATTGATCTGCTGCTATCTACCGAATAAAACTAATATGATTTTTCAATTTACATTTGAAAAAGGTTTTTGATTTGTAAAATATATTAAATAATGATATATTATAAAATATTTTTATAAATAACAATGTTTAACAAATTAATCAAATTTGTTTCAAAATTTTTAACAATTAATAGTTTTGTAAAGTAAAATAGCATCAGAAAGCATGCAAAATAAATTATCTGTAGTTTTTGCTTTCCTATGCTCATAGCAGCTACATTTGAAATTTAAAGGTCCTAAATGGCCCCTATGATGGAGAAGATGCGGCACTAGCTGTCCAGCCGGGGCTACATTCACAATTTCACGGTAACGGTATCCGTAGTTTTGAAAGGGCAGTTTAGTTCAAGAATATTTGTGGCCCTGGGACACCCTGAAAGGAAGCCATAGACAGAAAGAGAGGTGAAGAATTATAACTTTCAAGTGACATATGTACAGTATATAAAATGTAATAGCACCGTAAAAAAACATGCGATGCGATAACGTATACAAATTAACTTACTCTAAACAACGAGAGAGAAGAGGTCTGTGGTCGAGTTGGACAATTGTTTGCATTCTTATTCTTGTTGCGGTGATTTTAAAAAAGAACGTATTCAATGGCACTTGCTTTTTACCTCCTTAGGATTTTTCGGAGATGGGAAATTGCATTGTCGTTGGACAGATCTATTGCTTGCTTTACTGTGCTTCTATTTCATTGGTACTTTTCTACAGAATTTTGCACGGATTCCCACATTTTGCACACCTGTCTAATCACATTCGAAAAAATAGTGAGGGACACTTCTCTCTTCCTCAGAAAAAAGATACCTTTAATATAAGCTCTTGCTGTTGTCCATCAGTTTGTCTATGGTCTTTGGTCAACTCCTGGCCAAGCAGAGTTTATATAAAAAACAAGCGCATATACGCGCGATTACAATGCGACATCTAGTTTCGTATAATAGTCAGTGAGGCACACTGACCGGACACTGTAGGGGAGAATATTACCAATAATTCCACAGTACGTGTGTGCACGAAAGCGAAGAATCATCAGCTTAGTTGTGAAAACGTGACAATAAATAAAGAAAGCGCAAAATTTCTGCTCGTAATGCGAATCATCGCTCGTTAATCGAATCAATTTTTTTTATCAAAATTTATGCTCGTTATGCGAATTTCTCGCTAACCGAGTCGCTCATTAACCGAAGTTCCACTGTATATTAATTTTTTTGAACGTAACTTTCATAATTAATAAATGAACAGATATGATTGAAATATGCTCAGAAAATAAAATTTACAAATCAAAATTATGTTTACTATATTTTTTCGCAGCACCAAAGTCAGACTTATTCTAAGTTGGAAACACAGTACTTGCAAACAACACAATATGTTGATAACAGAGATCTTACGTACAATACACTAACAACACTATCCTGAACCTCACCTTGGATATCCGATCGCTCTCCCGATACGCCATTTCAATCTGAACGCTCCTGCCGTCTCGCAGAAAAACGCTTACGCATGTGGTGAGATGGGGCAGTTTGACCCCACGGAAATTTTGATCAATAGTATAGAGGAGCAGATTGCGTTGGAGGCGATGGGACAAAAAAATTTGGGAAACTATGGTACAGTGGGAAGAAAAAGTAGAATAACACCATAAGTTTGTTAAACACATGTAAACATTAGCTTGAAGGTCCAGAAAATAAGATGATCCAGATGCATTTCTTTCTGAATGTGTGGCAAGATGAAGAATGCGTGGGATCAAAATCACCCCACCATGTCAGTTAAGTCCGGATATGAAATTCATACATGGGAATAATAGCCAAGGCGAATCGAAAGTCCATTTACTACCCACACTTGCACATTATCATGAGGAATTATGGGATCGCATACATTACCTGTTTACATAAAACAAGTCCAATCCTTGACGACACTTTCGATACAATTGATGAGAATTTAACAAATCTCGTAACATGTATCCACCGTAGAACAGAAGTAAAAAAAAAAAAATCTGATCTCCCTGATGCCTATTCGAAAAGTCCTGAAAGTCCTATCCAAAATAAATATTTCATATATATGTGTGCTCGACACCAGAATTTTAAAGTGTAACAACACACTCTGAGAGCACGTCCACGGCAAATGTACCAGACGTCATTTTCAGAGAGAAAAGAAACACGAGGGAGAGAAACAAAAAGAAAGCAAAATAAATAAGCATTCTTTGTCCCGAAATGGTCATCCGCTCCATTATGTGCAGACGAACACGTACAAATGCCGCCATTTTGGGTACCATAAATCAAGACGACCATGTGCTGAGGAAAAAAAAAAGAAGATAAAAGGAAGTAGTATCGTGGTTTCAGGGCAAAAAGAAAAAAAAAAGGAGAGAAGATACTCTCGTAAATTTATACTCCGCGATACCCGAGGTATCTTATCAGAGAGAAATCTACAATTTCGTGGAACAATTCTGAACAGTCCACATTCACTCGATACCGCGACCGGAATTCGGGTATTAAACCTGTATGTTCCGGGAGAAAAAAAAAAACCGCATTTCTTTTCTGGGTACCTCCAGAATAGTTGAAATATGTCATTTTTCAGTTATACGTCAGATGCAGCTGAAGTATTGATCCTCGGGGAACCGTGGGTGTATATTCATTGTCTGTTATTACGTTACCGGAAAACCGAGGATAATGGTTGTATGACAAAGGTGGTGGTGCGGGGGGGGGGGGTTCAGCATCTAGGGGAGTGCGGGCCCCTTCATCGATTTTAAAACGTGCCACGAGAAGGGCCGCAACTAAAGAGAGCTGGTGGATCTGGTGCCTCGAGAGTCGGACCAGAGGAGGCGCTAATTTCACTCTCTCTCTCTCTCTAGGCTCTTCTTCAACGTTACCAAGTGGGTGCCGAAATGCGTGCTGGCCCCGGCTGACCAAGAAGAATGTAGTTGCTGCCCTGTCCGAGGGTATCCTAATGGAAATTTAGCAAGTCTATTTGGTTCAGTGGTTAGAACATTAGCCTGGAGAACGAAAGACTTCATCAGTTGTCATGGGTTCGAATCCCGACGGGAAATGGTTTTTTTGTGGTGGTCGAGTGGTTATAGTGACGGACTCGCGATGCGAGGATCCGGGTTCGAACCCCACAGTGGTGGTCGGCTGAAGTTGGTTTTCTGTGGTTCCCAACTTCAAGGCGCAAATGCGAACTGATCTCCCCGTTAAAAAGTCTCACCTTAGAGAGCAACAGTCCTGCAATGATAAATCATTCAATCATAACACTTCACTCATAGTTAGAAAAACTGGTGGCAGATGGCAGCACTACACATAACAAGCATTACAGGGAAACAAAAAACTTCACGCCAGGTTTCACTACACGTACACGCACATTCCCGCATGTACCGATTCGTTGGGGTTTCCGCGGGGGGGGGGGTGCATGTGTGGCGTAGCAGTAGTAGGTAGGGCCTCCGAAAAATGGCTCGGGGATCCATGATGTCTTAAGTCAGCCACCTCGTTGGGCAGTTTGCCTGTTGTGGCGTTGTATTTGTATTGTATAAATATTTCGAACAGGTCACAGATTACTTGAGTGATCTGAAACTGAGCGGCGGGTCACTTTAGTGATCTGTGAACGTGCCGCTGTGATCTGTAAATATGCCGCGGGTCAGTTGAGTGATCTGAAAATATACTACTACTTAGCCGAACATGTGCACGTCGTACACATTCCTCCACGGGATTTCTAACGAATCGGCAGATGTTGGAGAATGTGTGTGCTGAGTGTATGCTTGGCCCTAACGTATTTATGGTGTCGAGCTGCACTTACTTCGTGTTCATGCTGCCATCTGGCTTCCTTTTTCTGAGGTAAAGATGGACAGGCCTGAATTTGTCATGTTATGTCAGTTGTTATCGTGTTGTAGGCCTGCCTGCTCTTTGCGAGAGACCGGCTCACATTCGTGCCTCGAAGCTGGAAAATCGCAAGAAACCAACTTCAGTGGACCACCATTGTACCGTCAACGGGGTTCGAACCTGGATCCTCAAGACGAGAGTCCAGCACGATGACCACACGACCGCACAGCGGCTCTGAAAATATATACCGCAGGCCGCTTGGGTAATCTGGAACTGTGCCGTGGATCACTTAAGTGATCTGAAAATATGTCACGAGTCTTAAGTTATCTGTAAGTATCCTGTGGGTACTTAAGTGACCCGTAATTGCGCCGCGGGTCGCTTAGACGGCTGGTAAATGTGCCACGGTGATCTTTAAATATGGAGTGGGTCACTAAATGACTTGAAAGTGTCCCGGATGACTTAAGGGATATAAAAATGTGTCGTGGGTCGCTTGAGTGATTTGGGATTGTTCAGCGACACAATTGATCTGTAACTATGCCACAGACAACTTAAGTAATCTGGGAATACGTCACGGTCCACTCAAGTGATGTGAACTGCACCCAGCTTGTCACTTAAGTATCTGGATATGTGCTGATTAGTGCATTTTAGGTTTCAGCTCACGTGCCACATCAGATGACTCGGAGGGCTACATTTAGCCCGCGGGCCATGGGTTGAGCATGAGTGTTATATAGCACATCGTTAAGATTACTATACCGAAATAAAAGGTGGAATTTTCTATTCAAACGGAGTAATTTGTTCCTAAAATCGTGGTTAGATATACATACATTATGAAGCATGTAAATAAAAATGAGTATAACTATATTGCCGATGTAATATAAAATTTATGAACCAGGTGTTTTACGTCTGAGAATTCCTAGTGGCAATGTGAATATTAATGCGCGAACTATGACACTTAAAACATTGGGGAGTCCATGTAGGTAGCTAAAATATATTAATGAACATTTTTGCGGAACATGTTTGAAAGAAAAAGTAATTATTAATGGCTATATGTTATTTGTGAGAGTTGGTTGATTATGTCGTTTTATATTCTCTGTGATAGCCATACGTAGATCCCGATTAGTGTCCTGCAGAAGAGAGGCGAAAGATTTTCGCATAATTATCCATTGAATTACTTAATGCTTCATGTAATTTGAAAATAATATAAATTATCGTAAAATTACTGTCATTTAAGGCAGCGCTTCTCAACCTTTTTTTGACTCGCGGAGACCTTTTAAGTGAAAAAATTCTATGGCGGAGCCCAGTAGGCCAATTTTTGTAATTATTCAACAATGTTACTGATTTATTTTTACTATTTAAAAATATTTATATATATATTTTTCTAATTTTACAGTTTTTTGTTTCATTTCCTCGAGCGGCCGCGGAGCCCCTGGAGAGTGCACATGGAGCACCAAGGGCTCCGCGGAGCACCGGTTGAGAACCGGTGATTTAAGGGATGAAAATTGGTTTTCGAAATTATTGGGAATTGGAAGCAATCGTTTTGAAGAACCATAAAGAAGTGCCCTTAATTTTTTGAACATTCACATCCGCAGTCATCTCGATTTAAACGGTGCCCAGCAGATGTCTTCGAACTTCCCAAGTCCCGAGCACTGCCTTTACCCATCATCAAAAGAAGAGCACCCCTTACGGAAAGTTTGACATATGAATGCTCAAAATCAGGATGATATCAATCCGTGAATGCAATTTCTGCAAGGTATTCAAGTGGAACGTTGATCAAGTTCTCGCGAGCACGAAATCATGCACGAGCATCGAGCACTCGTGCTCATGAGCAACGGGTTGAAGATGTCTGGTGTATATAGGGTAGACATGTAAAACCTCCTACGAGAATGCGTGTGCTCATGTAAGGTCAGGAATGTAATGCAATCAAAATTAGTGTACCGTAGAGCACGGGTGGCTAACTTTTTTCCAAGCCGTGCCAGAACCAAGATTATTTTCTATGTGCGTGTCAGACCATATGTCACGTTTCATCGGACACGAACATTCTTTCTTGCAAAATACTATTCGGCTGCCCCCTTATTTTCGAAAGATGTTAAGTTTGTCACTATTGGGTTCTAAATTGTTATCATTTGTGAGTCATAAATTCGATTATCAGAATGCGGATTGTGCATGTACGTATATTATTATTTATTACACAAAACATTACAAAAACATAGAAGAAAGAAAGACAAAAAGAAAAATACAAGACAAAATCGATTTGACCCAAATCGATAGAAGCTCAACTTACCTACACCATGTTGGGCTTAGACACCGGAACCCAAGGCCTCGGGTTGCTTGGGTCCCTACCGTCACTATTAACCTTGTAAGAAGGATACCCCCCCCTCCCCCACGAAGAATTCATGAATATATTTATGTATTCTACACCACATTACATGCAATATGCAATGCATGTAATGTACAACATGCATGCAATATGCAATGCATGTAATGTACAACATGCATGCAATATGCAATGCATGTAATGTACAACATGCATGCACCCATAGTGCTCTATGCCCGTGCAGGGCCGTCTTAAGAGCATCATGGGCCCCCGGGCCAATTGACTTTGCTGAGGCCCTAACAAACAAATTCTCGAAAATTTCAACCAGATCTCATTTTTGTGAGGCCCCTCTTCGCTGGAGGCCCCCGGGCCGTGCCCGGGTGGGCCCATGCCTTAAGACGGCACTGTGCCCGTGTCCGATTTCGTGCTCGCGAGCACTTAATCAAGGTTCTGATTAAACGCCTTGTACAAATTGCATTAAAGGATTTAATTTTTAGTCTGATTTTTCATGTCAGACTTGCTGTAAGGATGTTCTTCTTTTGATGATGGCAGTGCTCGCGACTAGAAAAAATTTGAAGACCTCTGCTCTAATACATTATACGAAACAGAGCAAAAATCGAGACTGAAAAGCCGGCGATGTTTAATATTTCTAAGCGGGTTAGAGAATTACGTACCTAATATTTTCTCATCAGAGACATACCTTGAGGTGGCGACAAACTGAGAGAGGTGATATTAGGAACCAAGAGGAGAAAAAATTGTCACAGAGCGTGGTATCGCAAAACACGTTTAGTCTGTGAAAATCAGAAAAATAGACACCCGGTATCTTAGAGCCCTACGACAATCGTTAATCCGTCGCTGTCGGCTGTGCAATAACCTTCGCGGCCACAATTTTGTACAACTGCTATAATGATTTTTCTTCGTTTACTTCCTGACATAGAACGGTACTACACAGGCTGTATTGTATATAATCGTGCTGTGAATAATTGGTTTCTTACTTATTTATTTTACTTTTTTGTACTAATTTTGTGCTTATAATTGTACTTTATTTTGTACACCACAGACTGTTTTTTTTAACTTATTATTGGCCTTTTTTGTTCCCCTCGACGTCACATCCTTCATAAGCATTTTTCATTTTTCACCGACTAAACGTGGTTTGCGCTAACATGTTCTATGGCAATTATTGAGGCGGTTTCTCACTATGACTGGATCCTGAAACCAGGTTAGAAAATTAAGGTAAAATATAATAAAAAGTCTTTGTTGGACATGAACCGCAAACCGCTAAATGCTATCGACAAATATCAGGCCTATATGATTATCAATAAAAATCATATAGGCCTGCTGGAAGGACCTTACCGCGTCCCCTGGGGCTACATAGTGTATGCAATATATGTGTGTATCTTGTGTCGTTGTCTTTGTGTAATTTATGTTTGTATTTGTATATTCTATTACATTTTGTATTTGTATATTCTATTACATTTTGTATTTGTATATTCTATTACATTTTGTATTTGTATATTCTATTACATTTTGTATTTGTATATTCTATTACATTTTGTATTTGTATATTCTATTACATTTTGTATTTGTATATTCTATTACATTTTGTATTTGTATATTCTATTACATTTTGTATTTGTTTCTTGTCATTTGTTGTTTGTTTTAATTAAAAAAAAAAACCGCAATGGACGTCACTTTTCCCTTTCCTTTTGCGGAATATTCAAAGGAAGACGCTTGGTGGGGGAGAAAACTTCCCGTTCCGTCATTATTTTATTATGACTTTTGTATTGAAAGCCATAAATTATTGATTCCCCGAGGCCCGAGGAGGATGACTGGACCGAGTCATAATGAGAAGGTCCCCTTAATATCTCAACCTCTGAGTTAAACACCACTTCAAGGCAGCACAGTGTATAGCGGAAATGAGTTACGGTTACGGTTGAATTAAGCAGGGCTATCGGCTGTACGCAAATGAGTGTTTCTAGTTCTAAAAGATCAAGTATAATTCATCGGTTGGAATAATATTCTTATAGCATCCTATATTACATGGCCCCTGGTACATTTCTACTATACTTTCTTTATCTGGATTACTTTATAAACCGAATATTTATATCCTTCACACGTAAAAAGAAACAGTATAACATATCAAAGCGATGAAATAAAACATAAAAATAACCAACACAATAGCTCACGACGTTGACTAATGAAAATAAAAACATATAACGCTATAAGCGAAGTACAGGGGGAAAAAATATAGTCATTACATAGCTATGGGAGGTACTATTTCCCTGATACTTGTGGGTTGCGCGTAAAATAAACGTATTATTTATCATGGCAAAAAAATAGAAAAGAAATAAAAATAAGAAAAAAAAGGATTGTGTGTTATGACACCGACGATAAACGACCTTAATGCATTTTATAAAACGGTTATATCCAGCCCTTAACGCGTCTAATTTTAAATTCTATTTACTGCGCCTCACAAAAGACGTCGAGAAGAACAGCGGGAGACTTTCTTATAAAATGAAAATAAAGGGCGGAATCGAGAATATATAAGATGATAAGGGGGAAGAAAAAAGAACAAAAATTCCAGAAAATAGAGAGGAAAAAAGGAATGGATGGACGCGAAGCAGTCAAGAAAGTACACGGATCGCATTTTTTTTGTTCTTTTGCTTCAAAGGCGGAAAAGTCGTTAGTACTAACATTAAGGCACGGACGAGAGATATGGGAATGTCTTCCAGAAAAGAGAAAAGCTTAGAACATAGAATAAAAGTATGTTGACATGGTTAACAGCCCGACCAGCTGTTTTTGTGAATGCGAATGAATCGACGAACTAGAAAAGGAATCAAAGCACTACTACAACTACTACCGTGTGTGTGTGTGTGCGTGTGTGTGTGTGTGTGTAGAATAATTTCTTATTTTTTATGTACTTTTTTTTTTCCTCTTCGAAATTCGATGTCGTCGTCCATGTATGTTTTTTTTTTTTTAGATTTTATTTAAGCAGTGGTAATGTGCGAGGCGATAAAATTTGCAATTCAGCAGAGATTCCGAACAGTAGTTTAGTTACGGTTTCATGCGTCCAACAGTTTATTGCTGGCAGCTGCGGTTTTTCTTTTCATTTTTTCCCTCCTTGTATATTTTGTTGTTTTTTTTTGGAAAGAAAAGCCTATTTTACACACATTAGATACAGTTTTTGGGTTTTTTTTTCTCTCTCTCCTCCCGTGATGCTCTGATCAGCCCATTTTCCGTAATTTGCATGTTTATAGCCCATCATAATAACCTTATGGCTTGTAATTCCGTTTTCCGGGAATAGGCATTTTGAATAATACACTTTTTAAATGTGCATGAATATTGGCCATATTTCACATTGAGAGTAATGGATGTGTGTTTATTTTGTAATAACGTGGGAAAACAGTATTTGACAGATACCAAGATTTGAATTTGTTATGATATTTTGTACTACTGCTACTAAATCACACATGCACCTCGGTTATAGTCCTCTGCGGAACTTCGAACGAATTGGTACATTGTTGGAATGTGCATGTATGTGTTATGAACCTAACATGGGGTTTGTCTGTGTAATGCTTATTTTAGTGCTGCCACCTGCCATCTATTTTTCGAACTATAAGTGAAAGTGTAATGATTGATCATTTATAACGTTGTAGATATTTTGTACTGTAGGAAGTACGTTTCGGATATTTTTAAAATCATATTTGAATGTGATTGTAAGATGTTGGTACTCACAGTGTACTTGGAGCATTATCCGCCGACTTACAGATGGAGGTACGTTGTTCGAAGCTATGCAGAGATACGCACCCATGTGCAGTCGGCTGACTTTTGTGATGCTCAGTTCTTCTCCTTCGTATGTTGTATCTGGAATGATAGGGAATTACAGAAAATCTTTAAAAAAAAACATTTCGGTTATTTGAAAAGATATTTCAGTCTCACGAATACATGTTCAAGGCGATTGACATGATTGACCATCTTGACATCGACGATATATCTCGCCTTCTCAAAAGTCATTGCGGCGCTGAGAAGCATCGATATTTTGTAAAGTTGATTTCTAAATGGAACATTTTGTATCTTGCTTTGCAGCTGTTGAAAATCAGAAGAAAGCCTACTTAAAAAAAGGAAAATATTTATATTCTTCTGGCTGTTCAGTAATTACTGCTATGCCGGTTATAGAGGTCTAAGTGAGGTAGTTCATATAATGTGAGGCAATTGAACTCTTTCGGAAATATACACTCTGTATATTAACGAAATATTGTGTGTGTATTTCTGCAATATCCAGAGTATATATTGCCAAACCCGCTGATCTATCCGAATTAGAGAGATTAGAGATCCGATGACGAGGGATTTTAAAAATTTAATTTCTTTGTACCTTACTCGACATTTGGTTCGACATGATAATGTGTGTTTGGCATATAATTTATTTGGGCAGTAGCAGCTGTTATAATCCATGTACACATGAAGTTACTTTTGCAATGGTCCACCTGTAGTGGAGACAAATGTAATGCAAAAACACACACAAAAGCCCTTTCCTTCAGTTCTTGGTCAGTTTCTTTCAGTACACAAGATTCACAGTTGTTCGGCCGAAAGACTTCCTCAGGGTATCAATGGAAAGTATCATACATTTAAAACAAATATCATAATCTGTAAAACATATTCGATAATTCCATTCAATCTCCTCATGATGGCTGAATAAAAATAATATACACAGCATATAAAACGGAACGCAGGCTTAAAGTTAAGATATCCCATTTTAGAACATTATGAAAAAATAAAAAGGCACGATTGCACATTTTGCGTACAGTCGTGTGGAAAAGAAAACCGGAGTTGTCCCGTTTTCTTACGTCCCGTTCGATTAAAATGAAGGTATGGTCATCGTATGTACTTTTAGATTTGTTTCGGATAGATCAGTTATTAATCGGTTACTTTTATCAGAAACTCCGAGTACCGATGTGATCACATTAAGAGGGGCGCACTGTACAAATTTCTGCGCGCAGACATGCATTGACATGTTTTCTTCCTCGGTGCTTGAAGAAAAAATGCCGGATTACTGGACGGGCTGGATTAGCGCAGGTCCGGATTATCGTAACTCTATAAAGTGAAATTTCGTATACTATCGCAACTTTTACACAAAGTGCACGATTTTTCCTTCTCTTATGCCTCATTAATTTAATTAAAAGCATTAATGATCCTTTCGGTGTATTGTCTGATAAAGAGAAGCAAAAACTTTTGGGAATTTACATACCTTTGTACGCACACATCGTGAAGAGGTTTAACCCTTTGATTGGCAAGCAGTGAAATATCCAGTGGAGGAAAAATTGTGACGGGTTATATCAACCAAATGAGGTGCCCTGAATACTATTTACATGACGAGAAATTTATTGTCAGTATTTAAAAAAACTGGATGTTGTACTTTAGGAAACACTGTATTTATATGATTTGCGTAATAATAGAAACTTCATAAGCAGCTCACAAGTAAAAATCAAATGTTTAGAAGCCTTAATGCCGAAACGAGCTCAAAGTATAAAATGTTTTTACTTGAAAAAAAAATGTAAGAAAATCATGTTGCAACACAGTAACACTGTCAAATAAAGGGTAAAGGAATGGAGGATGAAACTTCAGTTGATGATCATCATCTTCAACACATTTTGACGATCTGATTGCTCGAGAGTTATCTGACATTGCAATGGAAATGGGACGGAACACCATCCCGTTGGTAGATGAAGCCCACTCAGTCTTTAACTACCACTATTAGTAAAAAAAAAACTCAATCTTTAACTGCAACACGAAGCTATTTTCTAACATGCCCAGTTGGGGCTTTCTATCTGCGTCCCGCAATCTCATCCACAACTCGACAAAAACACAAAAATATACTCTTGACATCCAAACAACAGACAACATTTCATCACTGGAATGACGGAAGGTACCAAAGGTCGCAGTTACTTTCTTGTTCCAGTGCATTTTTCCAAGGGATATTCAACCACCCTTCATCTCAAACAAATTTCATGAATTTTCATAATTTGGACTCTCTCAAAGTAGTAGTCACAGTTATTTACAAAATAAGCAAAGTTGTCAACTATTGGTAAAATTGCTGAAAAATTGCCAATATCTGGAAATAGGTCTGCCGCAAGTCACAATCAGTTTAACATGTAATATACCAAAAAAATTACCTATGTCTGACATATATGTGAGATCAACACATTTATATGACTGATTAATTATGATAATTTTAGTCACAACTATCATCATATAATTCATAAGTTATGAAAATAATCTCAACCCTTGATTTCAGTGAAGAATAGAAATTCTTGCTTCGTTTGAAATATGGGAAAAATGAAACATTTTATATAAAAAAAAAACTGAGCGGCCACAAGGCCAAACTAACGGAAATGTCCCGTAAAATACCGGTCATATGGTCACCCTATTTATACCAATTACTGGCCCGCGAACTGAAAAGGTTGTGCACTCCTGCCTTATGCCTGGAATAACTGTCGAAAGTTTTCGTGTAGAGAAATACGGGAACATGCCCATATATTAATGTTCAATAAAATTAGTGAACGTTTCTTTGAGAAAAGCTTTTGTTGTCGGTTATAACCCGATATAGACGATTCGGTGATTACGATCTTCTCGAATCGTTCCATTGCTTGCACTTCGAAATTCCAGAGCTCAAGAGCACACACATATTGGGATAATTAATCAGAATGAAGGTTAAATTTGATCCTTGTCACAATAAAATATCAATATCGAATTGAAAACAGCGGTCGAAGACATTGGAGAAGGAATAGCCCAAGGAACTCTGCGAAATTTCGTTCAATAGTTTTGTATCTGCCGGAGAAATGGACGGAGAAATTTCGTTAGAGTTAATTATCGATAGGAATTTCATTAATTACCAGATTATACAAGATAATCCTTAACTTACCCCTCTTAGGATTTTGAATGAAATAAAAGTTTCTGACTGCTGAAAACACAAAAAGTACAAATTAAAGAAATTATTTATATCATAAAATTCCCTCGCGTTACATTTTTCTTCACCTAATTGACGTGCCTCCACTTTTTTTAAATCGAAACGAATGATTGCTTAACCAATAATAAATGAATATTTATAGGGGGAGGGGGTGCCTGTACACGTGAGCTCTCGACCCGCGATAAGCGGAATCTAATTTTGCCGCGCAGTACACAACAGACTAAACTAATTGCCGTAATTACACGAAATTAACGCTGATATGGTCAGTGAAATGTTCGGAGCCCTTGTTCGCATTCCGAAATAATTTACTCGATGTTACGGGTGCAGGACAAAGTGACAAATCGATTCACTGCTGTTATTTGTGTAGAGGAGACCGATATAAGTTTTCTTCGACAGTTGGATCGATTATAGAGTAATATCGGTTTTTTTACTAGTGACCTGGTTACATCTGTTTATGGAACTTGTAGCTTATACGTTATTATTCAATAAAAGATGTCCAAATGAATGAAATCAACATACAAATTCGAATGAAATTCATTTCCAATGCTATCTACTGCATATGTTTCGATTAACAACAGATTTTCAAAGTAACGGTTCATGCCGATCGACGTGATTCCCATTGACCAGAGAATATGATTCGTCCATCGTTAAAACTATATTTCCATTTCGTTGCATTCAGAAATCTCGAATTGCATTCATCAAACTAGTTCTGGAGAACCATTGATAACAGGGACTTTAACAATTTGTCATATTCCATGTTTGATTCGTGTTTACGTTCAGATGGAGCTTGGAATTAAGCACGTTGTAAAACGAAGTTTTCACGTGTAACCATTATATATTGTTCAGATATCCATGTAAACCTTTATGATACAGAGGTAATACTTACCTCTGTAAGTATTACCGTGTGTTACACGGTAACACTGTTTAATAGAGTTTAGCGCAATAACGTTTAAATATCAGTACTCGGTTGAATAACCACATTACAATACCGTTGATATGAAAATGATTGTGCTTACGTTGTTTTGTATTTCCCGATTTAACTGAATCGAATGTTTATTTACGTAGCTCGTGGGGTCGAACATACCCCCTATTATGCATACTCACTAGCTCTCTTTACTCACGCACGGGAACTCCATTCCTACAGTAGAAACGAATGAGTGTACAACATCCTGATTCAAGTATCACATGGTTTCCAAAATATAAATTTCAAAACATTGGCTCAGAACCAAATACTAAAATAAACTAATTGAAAATGACCGGGCTCCATCGCACCAGGGATATAAGCTATGTTCCCAGAGCGTGCGGTGGTGCCGGGAAATTTGCAGGTTACAGTGCGGCCTTGCAAGCAAGGGGAATAGGGAGAGAAGGAAGAAAAAATAAAATAAAATAAAAAATAGTAATAAAAAAATTAACTTTTTTTTAACAACAATAATAATAATACTAAAATTAGTCCAACTGGGAATACGCAACGATTATAGAAAAATATTTTTATAATTGCCGCATTTTCCCAGTCTCTCGTGCTAGTTTTATATATTAGTATTATTACTTGTACTAATTACAGTGGTGAAAATATTATTTTTTTTTGGCTGCCATGGGTGGTGCAGATGAAGTAATTTTTGATAGCAATGACAAAGTAAGTGGTGAAGAATTTCTCAGCGACCATGACACTGACTAGAAATTTCTAATTTGACAGAGAAGCTGAAGAGAGCAAAGAACGTAATTTAAACGAAGACAACTGGATAAGTTTCAGTATGTTCTCTTTGAATTGAAAAAAAAAAAATGTTCTCCAAAAAACACGAATGAAACGAACGATTCTTTTTTTTTTCTGATAGACCTAACGTATGCCATCGAAACCAAACATTAGCGCACTCTGTCGGCTGGATGCAGTGGTGTGCTAATGATGATGCACTAGACGGAAATTTTAAATTACTTAATATTATTTGTGAATTAATGAAGTTAGAATTCACATATATACTGTATAAGCCCATTTCCACTACGTGTCTGCGAATGGTAGTCCTAGATTCCATTGAATGGGTGAATTGACACTGATGATTGAATTTGCCGTTTAATCAACGGTAGTGACGCGATGATGTATATCTGTCGTGATTACGCGTGTTTATTTACATTGCACTTCTCATGATTGCCGTATCCCCTAAATAAGTTGTTTGTCTGGACGTTCTAGGAATCTAATACGATAACATGCACCTCCTCCGATCTAGGATGTGACTATATCCTCAATTTATGGGGGAGTCTATTCAAAATGCATGCCGATAGATATCTCTGTTTGTCCGATGGGCATCGCTAACGACAACGGTGCGAATTCGCTCGATATCAGAAAATTGTTAGCAACGTCAGATGATCCGCAAAAAGAATGATCGTATTAAATGAACTAACGTCCGCCAACCTATCCCTTACGTCGCATCTGCACCTCAAAATTGGAAAATACCCCAGGAAACTAAATTCAGCAGAAACCACTGCACCAGTCATGGCGTTTGAATCAAGAAA
This sequence comes from Pholcus phalangioides, assembly GCF_987345545.1. Taxonomy (NCBI): domain Eukaryota; kingdom Metazoa; phylum Arthropoda; class Arachnida; order Araneae; family Pholcidae; genus Pholcus; species Pholcus phalangioides. The sequence continues at coordinate 9,485,797 of NW_028301612.1, read as the reverse complement.
TTTGGGATGTGAAACTCCAATTGTGCCCACACGATCTCAGAGCAACAGACTGTCATTTATTCCTCAACTAGGAAAAACTGGAAAATTTTTGTCAGTTTAATTTTCTATTTTTTGCTGCTGGGTTGCTGGGTTTTTTTTTCAGGTTAACCGGTTACCTTAGGCACTTGTAATTTAGGAAACCTGTTGATAACTTTGTTCCTTCTACCAATTCAAATTCGAATTCGATATAAGATGACTCATTCTAAATTTTCTTCATCTTCTGTAGGTAAAAAGCCAACAATTTGCTCAATACTTCTTTGAGCATTTAAGATTGATTAGGATTAAGATTTGACTCTGCAATGCCTCAGTACTTTCGCTGTTTACATATTCTTTTATCAACGCTATTTCAATGCTCGCTCTTGAACAAATATACAATTAAGGCTATATATGGAATCAATTATTTCAAGCATGCATTATTCACAAAGTCCAATTATTCACTAGATATAAAAAAGTGGTTAGTTAATCTAATAAAGTTATAAATGTCAGTGATAAGTTATGACCATATTGTTCGTTTAAACATTACTCCTAATGCCAAAATTTTTCAGTATTATGACAAATAAGTATTTTAAGAAAATAAAATAGGGGGACCAGGGGATAGAGTTGGCATAAAGGTCAAGTTGGCGTACGGCTTCTCTTTATTATCACAGTCAGCGCAGACTGCTTGTACTATCACTGTAAAACCTACTGAAGTTGTTGCATCATCCATTGTAGTTTTCAGTGTGATTCAAGCTCCTAGACAGAAAAGACAGCAAAACTTCAGTTTTACTCTTAGGGGTTCTGCCTATTTTTCACACTTATACAGTTTTTTCCCCCATTATATGAAGCCCATAAATATGTTTAGAATTTTTCAACAGTTGTGATGGCTAGAGTGCTCAGTAGCGTTTTTTATTCAAATACTAAAATATTATTCATGAAACTTTTGTGGAAAAGCGAAGCAGCCCTCTTGTGCTACTTACCGATTTGGTATAACCGCAGAAAATTGTGCTGAAAACGAAAACTGTTGAAAATGACAACCTCCAGTTCAAGTGAGGGATTGGCCTACTTTCTTGGAAGTAGCTGTGAATGATGACTTTCTTATTCTTTGTTGGGTTTTTGTAACTTTTATATTTACATTCGTTTTCCTCTGCAACATATTGAGTGCTTAACGTGCACATCATTTTTTTTTCTGAATTTTTGTATTGAAATAAAGGTTTTGTAGTTACGTTCTAACTTACGTTTGTCCCTCAGGTTCCATTAACCATCATATTGTGCCAACTTACCCCAGAGGTTGTTGTAACTTGCCCCATATCTGTGCTAAGTTGGCATAGTGTAAAAAAAAAATTAAACACATTTGACAAAATGAGCATACAATTTTAAGTGAAATTTTAAACTTTAATACGCAGCGAGGGAGGACCGCTACACGCAGTATCAGTCAGATTTGCTCCAAGTATTACAGGAAAAAAAGAGGATAAAGTAAAGACTATGCGAAGCCAACTAGGGTCAATTTGCCCCGGTGTGTCTCCCCTAACCAATAAGTCAACTAATACCTACGTATACTTAGTGGAAAAAATTGCTGTCACTTCTTTTACATTTTAATACCATTCATAGCAGTACAAATAGATCCTCATGGTTCCAAAAATAAGTTTGATTATTCTTTTATCCTTAAGCAAGAAAAATTCGAACACTTATTAAGAGTATTATGAGAATATAAAAGATGAAGAGTATAATATATATATATATATGTCTCAGAAGGAAGAAAAAAAAATATTTTTTTGATACTTTAACTTTAAACGGAACATCAAACACCACCTAAATCTCCGTTCCATGTGAAAGTAAGGATAATCTCGACAAGAGTTATTGCTGTTCGTAATCCTTTTATGATCACCGCGGCCATCTACATCACTTAGTCTTTTGCTCTCGAAAAGCCGATCTATATCTTGGTGTGGAATAGACGGGGGTGTGATGGTTGACTTCTTACCCTGAGGGGTAATGGTATGGAGTTACGTACGTACGTAAGAAAAGTGTTGGGAGCAAGTATTAGATGGTGTTTCTCTCTTGTAGGCGCCAATTACTAAGTTTTCCAAGAAAGGATAGTGGCAGTACATTTTTTTTTTTTTTTTGGCACAGGAGGGACGAAGCGATAGCCTTTTCCATTTAATAGCTCGGGTGCTCTGGAAAGATGTTCACCAGAATACTTTAAAAGATTTATGAAATGTTCATAGTTGGTTCTAGTAAAGTAAAGGATTAGATGTGTTATCCCTTTAATCCTTACTGAAATGGTTCCACATTCCACTTATAAATCAGAGGGATTTAGTTTCAAGAAAGAAGAACAAGGAAAGAAGTAGAGGTGTGTGAATTCGTGCCATCATGTCAGAACTTTGGATTTAACCTCTTTTTATACGTCATATGTATTCGTACATGAGTTTTAAGCTTTGAAGCTAAATGAAGGAATCGGATCTAAATCTCTTCATATTTCTGGGTTAATTGTTATAGCTTGTTGTCGGATATGGCTCTTTTACGAGTTGTTCGATGACGATATTTTTTAATGAATTTATTTGCATATCTTGTTAAGGTGGATTGATTAATATATATATTTTTTTGGCTGCTACGCAGTCGGGTATTGCATTTTGCATCTTGCGTTTCTTCAACAGGAGTGGTTGGCATCATCGAAATATAATTCACGAGCTTGGAGTGGGCCTTGAGATTCCACTCTATATTCATTTTATGCTGGCTTGGATTTCTAACTTACACAAGGAAAGAGACCCAAGGTGTCGTCCTCAGAAAACTATGAACAATTTAAGTACATTCATCTCGCCCAGAAACACATTAAAAGAAAAATATATATAGCGGCAGAGTGAAATTATTAAAGCCGCAAAAAATTATTTAAAATGACAACAGAGGGCAACTCATCACTTCTCGTGGTTGTTGACGATTTATCTATAAAAAAAAAATTCTTTTTCCTTTCTTTCTTCTAGCTTCTCAGTGTTTCAGAAACTAGTTAATTCTTTTTTCCCCTCTCTCTTTCTGCGCTGTACTTCATCACGTGTTGTTTTTGAATGACGTCATTCTAGAGTTGAGGGATATTTAAATTCAAATACAAATACAAATACAACGCCACAACAGGCAAAATGCCCAACGAGGTGGCTGAGAAAAAGATGCCCATAAAAATATGGATGCCATATATTTCAAAAATACAGCAACCCAATTAAAAATGCAATTAACACAAATTACAAACAATATATACACATGATAAAATATTATACAATGCCCATAAAGAATACTTATGGTTGTCTTATTCTAAGTATGAATAGCTTCTCGATTTACCCCAACGTGTTTATCGTATTTCTTTTTAAACGTGTCAGTTGTGTTACAATTTACTACCTCCGGGGGTAAGCTATTCCATTTATTAACAACCCTATTAGAGAAAAATTCCCTGCGACACCATAACCTCGCATGGTCCCTCACCAATCGATACTGGTGTCCCCTTGTAAAAGCAGTCGATTCGCGGTGTACTAGAAGTTCATGGTCCATCCTATCAATCCCATTGAAAACCTTGAACACTTCGATCATATCTCCTCGACACCTGCGTTCATCCTTCATAACTCCAGCCCTGTGTGCCAATAAGGACACGCGTAGCTCTTCTCTGCACCCCTTCAACCAAGTCTATATCCCTCTGTAGGTATGGTCTCCAAAACCTTACAGCATACTCCAGTCCAGGACGAACTGAGCCTCGAAAAATTCATTCTCGGCTTCTATTGGAGTTCACAATATTAATATTTAAAATTTTTTTAGTGATTCCTAATATTTTTCCGCAGTTCGTTTTTTTTATTTTCATCCACATTGAAATGAGTAGAATCAGAGGTAATTTTTTCATCTTTTTGAAAACGTCACTTTGAGACCCTTCACTTGTAAGTAGCCTCGTCATTCATGGCAAAAATATCACAAAGATAATACTTAAATAACTTCAGTAGCAGGCTAAAGAAAATTTCCTGCTACTGAAGAAATAGAGATGTTAAAGACCCGTTTACACGAGTTACGTTTTTGAATAATTAACTAAGATTTTAGATCATCAAGTGCTCAAAAAAACTGTCCCAACGTATATAATCGAGTAGTGATTGCTTACTGATAAATACGAGGCCACGCCGACTGGCGAATGCGCATAGTGCATATTTAACCGAAAAATAGACCTGATCCTACTCTACTTAACCAGTAAATCACTTAATCACCTACCAACTAAACCCGTATAAACGGGCCTTAACATTCGTTGGTTGAGAGTTCGATTATACTTCATGAAGATGGGGGTCTCTTGAATCCTTAGACCAGAGGTTTCCAACGTAAATGCTCTCGCAGAACCTTTCATGTTTTCTAGGTTGTAATGCTCAGCGTCGTCTGTTCGTGTGTGATCAGTATCACAGACAATGTCGGGCAAATTAAGGGACTTGCTCCTGTCTCGAACCGCTAAAGGCTGGTGCTCGATTCGACGTTCTTCTCATATCATCCCATTAATGCTCTACTGTCAGTATTCGCATAGCCTGGTTCCCATTTATTTCAACCATTTTATTTTTTAATTCACAATAAATACAGTATATCTTTTGACAATTATTTTGACAGTTGCAGAATTTTCACAGCTTTGGATTTTACTAAAATTTCGCAGTTTTTGAACCACGCTCGCAATCCTTGGCGATAAATGCTGAGAACTTCATAGAAAAGATATCTCCTTTGAGATTTCATTCAAAAATATGTGATTTTGGGAAGTGACTTTTTAGAGCCGAATTCACATTTCACTGACTTTTAGCACACAGTGACCTAAATAAAAAGTTAGTTCTACTTTTTTCAAGTATACGACCCTTCGAGAAACTTGAGACATTTTAGGTAACTTCACGTCATTCGAAAACTTTTTCTAGCTGAACGTGTTTTTAATGCTAATGGAAGCACGCATATGTAGTGTGCAAACAATTTGGGACGGCCTGTGTATATTATTATGAAATATATTGACATCAGTTCAGTTAATCTTTGATATTAATAAAATAATTCCCCTCATACAAAATATCATATGACCCAAATCTATCAGAAAGTTATTTTCAGGTAGACGTTGAAGAAAATGTGGGGAAAAAAATATTTCCCCGTTCCAGAAGACTAATGAAAATAAAACCGAACAGAAGAAAGTTAGCCAAGGCTATAAAAAGAAAGATAAGAAATCTCACAGCATCTCTTTAAATGTTGAAGCCATTGCTCTGCTATTATAAAATATTCAACAAGAGAGACGAGAGAGAGAGAGAAAAAAAAGAAAGGATATCTCTTGGTAAAAGGTTCTCTTTCGCTGACTTAATAAAAATTGGATGTCAACCTTCTATATCATTTATAGGAGGGGGGGGGGGGCTCCCCAAGTTCCAAGCTAAGCAATGAAGCTCAAAATATCTTTCTTTATTTTTCTTATTTTTGCCCGCCGTCATCTCCTTTGGGAGCCAGCAGAGGAAAAACTTAGTTTGGTATTGATTCAGTGCGATTTTTAACTCGAAACCTCTCCGAAGATATAGTGCCGAGTAGAGTTTCGCACATACTAAGAAAAAGGCGGTGGGGGAAAAAAAATTCAATTTTTCATGATAAATTTCTCTTTTCTGTCCCAGAAAAATTTCAAGAGTTTCTGCATAATGCATTTCTTTTTTTTTAATGATATTTTGAGTTAATAAAGAGACGATTTTTTTTTTCTGCTTGTGAATTTTCATACATAATAAAACACGAAAAAAAGGGCTTTGACACTTGAGATTTTTAAACTGTTATGAACGCAAATTTTCTTTTTATTCTATCCTTAAAATTATATAATGCAATTTCCGGTGAAGTTAAAAATTGTTGCTTTCCTTTCAGCAATAATTTCGAATTGACTTCACGGAAAAATTGAGTTTTTATGTGATAGATCGGAATCGAAATGAAAAAATGTAAATAATATTTTGTTTCTGATTTCTGATTACTATTCATAGACTAAATTTTCTTTTGAATATGAGTATCCGAGATGAGGAATATTATTACGGAAAATTCTTATTATTATTACGGAAAATGCCCCATAATCAAAAGGTTATTATTTCTGTTTCTTTCTTTTTTCCGTTTTTTTTTTAATTCTTGCTAAACATTAATAAGTTAGTGTCTCATTGATGTTTTTATATTCAAATACCTTTTATAGCAGGGGTCTTCAACCAATCTCTCGCATGCCAAATAATGTGGCCCTCGGAGCAAATTTCTGTAGAGCACTGATGATTTTGGGAAAATAGTCAATTTAAGATAGAAAAACAATTGTATTATACAAAAAAATTCGTAAATTATTAATTAGAAATTATTAAAAAAAATTCGTTAAAAAGAACTGTATGGCTGTATTTAGAAGTGTAAGATACTTTTCAGATTAAATAGTAATGGTCCGCTTTTAGTACATTAAGAAGGTCATTGTAACGAGTTTGTAGACAAAAACACTTTTTGACACCTATGATTTCATATAAATAGTAACAAGGAGTGGAAGTTTAAGAATCATTTATAAAAAAACAATTACATAATGGATGAAAATTTATAATTAATGAAAAACAATTACAGAAATATTGAGGCAAAATTTGGAATTAATGAAAAAAAATCGGAATCAGTGAAACAAATCATTTCAAAATATCTAAAAATTGAAATTTAATGAAAGAAACGACTTCAGTGAATAAGAGTGTTTCGTGATTTGGGCAACCTTGTTGAATAACGGGGGAATACACCACGGTATGACCTGATAGTCCGCGGGCTTTGGAAAGATTTTATCAGATACGCAATGTCTGAAAGTTTGGATAACCCTGCCTTAGGCTATGCTTTGCAATAGTAGTTTCGGATTTACAGCAATTCAAGATGTAACGTCTGCATTCAAGTAAATAAATGTTCGAAAAATCCTAAGGTATATTTACTTCATCAGCTTTGGCCATATCACCATATTGCAAAAAATTTACTGCCATTAATGATTTGGGTTGTAAACGAAGGCATCATCAATCGGTGGTCGCCTCAAGTTCGTTGTATAGGAAAATATATTGTCTGTACTCTCCGGTGGGTTTGAACCTGGAACCGTGACGGCAACCTTCACGATAGCAGACGAGCATCTTACCACCACGGTACTCGGGTGCTTCAGAAGTATATTTGTGACATTGAAGTTGCTATGCGGGAGCAGTCTTTTGCTACATTTAAGAATTTCTTACGTTTTTAATTGGTTGTAAAAAAATTATTCACGTCGTTTGAGATTCATAACCGATTCCTGGTGTTGCTTTGTTGCCCGAGTGACGTGGTGGTAAGATGTTCGTGAAAGTACTAGGTTCAAACCCGTGGGAGGATACAGACATTTTCCCTAACCAACTTAAGGAGACCAACGACAGATACTGCCATCATTTCCAACCCATCTAAATAATGACAGTAAATTGCAGTATAGCGATATGGCCAGAGCAGGTGTTTGGTGAAGTAGCTGTTGTTTGCATGACTCGATCACTTAACCCCTCAAGTCCGGATGAGATATAAATGAATCTCATTTTGTAAGTCGGAGGATATTTAAATGGAATCGCCGGTTTTTGCACGCACGCACTCACTCACAGATATTTAGTAAAAAATTATAACTTTTAAACTAATCATGGAATTAATTTGAAATTGTTTTGTTCATAAAATAACAACTTCTCTGTAATATTACACAGGGTACATAGCAAACAGGAGGTATGACATTTCACTGGCGAACCGTTGATCCTGGAGGTATACTTCCAATTAGAAAAAAAAAAATCCAAATAACGTGTAGTACTCAGATATGTCATTCGTGTTTCAAGAGGTTGTATAGTTTTATTAAAATAAAAAAAAATAACTTTTTATACAGTCCCCGTGTACCCAAAACCCAATTAGACAGTTGTTGCTAAAAAATGTAATGCGTGTTTATAAGTGTAATATTCACTGAGATATTCAATTTCGAAGAACGGAGGAAGGTTGGGAAAAAACAGCTTAAAAAATGCGGAATAACCGTTTTACCCACATTAAATGCTACTTTTTCCCCACGCTGTGTTTTTGAGCACCTGTCTCTGTAAAATGTAGATGGATGCTTCCGTATCAACAACAAATGAACACATTATTTTCGATGGTAATATGGATGATGGGAAGATTCCTTTTTCTTCTCCAGCTTTGTCATGGAATGCAATGGCACCACCTCTAGACCAAAATAAGTGATCTCGGGTGTGTTCCAGAGCTCCTCCGGCCTCATCTAGTTTTTTGTTTTGTTTTTGGAATTGTGCCCTGAGGGTTTCTCTGAGGTTATTCACCCTGCCCTGGTCGGGACCGAAAATTGGATCTGTGGGATTGACCTCTACCCTTCGAGTTAAAGCAAAAGCATTGTCTTCTGGATAGCTGACTGTTCAGCTCCTGCATGCTTTTCGTGGAACTGTGCAATCGTTTGTTGTTGGGAGTACACCATTGACACATTAACGTAGTCATTAATTGTTCTTGTTGAACGCTTTCTACCACCTGGACTTCTTCAACTTTCCAAGGGTTGGAAAACGCATGAGGAAGCCTCCCTTCCATTTTGGCTTGTTCCATTGTCGTTTCAAACGTTCTATGTGGTTCATTACCAGAACTAAGCGTTTTAGGTGCGGGTTCTTAATCCTTCAATAAAAACATTTCTCAATATTTCTCCGTAGACCTGATCGGCAGCATCACTGTCCTGCACCTATTTGAGAATAGACTTATATGAGAGAGCCTCCACCCTAGCTGCAACTCCCTGATTCATTCATTGGGTTTCTACCATGCTAAAGATAGTAAGAGAGTAAAACGTATGTAACACATCAAAACCTCAGAGTCCGGAATTTTACGTTAAAGAATATTTAATTTTTACAATTATAGATATTATTCATAAAAAACAATGCAGGTAGCTACCGAATGGATCAAATTAAAAATAAATTGTTACATGGGTTGACTTACATGGCATCGACTATTGCGTATCTGTCCCTTCGTTTAATTAGTTAAGTGCATGGTGGATTTAATGTCCAAGGATGAAGTGATGAGACTTGGAGCCGGAGAAGTACCTCTCGTTAGTTGTTGATGGCTGACATGTCACTAGTAGCAGAAAACGTCTCTGTCAATGACGGGTATTAACTACTTGGCCGCGAGTCGGCGAAAAAAGGTCCTAGAGACGCAGATGACGATGATCCGACAAAAGCCGACGATGGACGATATCATTTATATTTGCTCAAATAACGAAATACGGCGCATCAGGCCACACGGAATTATTATAATGATTTTCACATTATGATTGAAATGCGATATTCCCTCCGCACCAGACAACAAAAAGGCCTACATATTCGACTCAAAATATCACAAGAGAGCGAGACAAACTACATTGCTAGCAACATAAGAATTATTAAAAGAAGTTTTACACATTCAACTCAAATTCAAATTACCAGCGAGCGAAGAAACAAACAACTACGCCAGCAGCATGGAAATTTTCAAGACTCTATTTTTTCTTAGAGGGTATGCTAAATAGGCCCTTTAGCGAGAAAAAAGAAAACTATATTAAAAGTACTGGGTATACAGTACTTTTAATATAGTTGGTCCTGAAGGGAATTATTTGGCGTTTCAATTTAAAGTTGCTGGTGAAGAGAGAGAGGTAAAAAAACAACCAAGTTACACACAACTAGGAAAGAGGGAAATCTTAAGGACCGTCAAAAAGATTTGTAGATTTTTCTCTCGTCAATGACCCTTTATCACAACACCCTGAAAAACAAACAATGTCTTATATGACTTGACGGCCATCTCCTTTACTCTCTCAACCCTCAATCCGTGCCTTCCATTTGGGGCCTCAAGACAGCAGTACCCTGTACAATACTGTACCTGAGACCTTTACTTACCATAGAGCAGCTTGGCTTTCCAACTATTATTATTCTTCTTACTATTATTATTATACGCTACTATAATTAAAAAAAATGTAAGCATGTGTGTAACTGTGCAAGATGTATGTTGTACAAATTAAAACCCAACATCCCATGAAAAGCTAGTCTATTCAATAAATATAGTTACCTCTTCTCTTCTCTAAAATTAAAACTATTTTTATATTTATAAGTTAATCTAAAATGTAATATTGAATTTTGACTATTCAACATAACACTGATGGGATAGCCCAGTAGCTTGAATGAGTGTACATCGTTTGCGGATAACGTGGCAACTTCAATGGACATTGGGAGGGGGTATCCTACTACTACTAAATTAGACATGCACCTCGTACGTATTCCTTCCTTGTACTTCTAATTAATTGGTATATGTTGGAATGTGTGTGTATGTATAGTGAACCTTCTGTGAAGTTCATTTCTGTGTAAGGCTTGTTTAGTGTAGTGCTGTCATCTGCAATCAATTTTTTTTAAACTATGAGTTTTTCTCAACTCATAGTGAGTGAAGTGTAATGAATGAATAATTGTAACGTTGTGGGCCTGCTGCTAACGGCGGCGAGACTTTTTAACGGGAAGATCGGCTCACATTCGCGCCTCGAAGTTGGGAACCGCAGAAAACCAACTTCAACCGACCACCACTGCAGCGACGGTTGGGTTTGAACCCGGATCCTCGCGATGACGAGTCTGTCACTATGACCACTCGACAACCACAGCGACGTGGGAGGAGGTGTCCTGGTAGGTTTGCTGGATATTCGGTTGGGGTAATTTGGTGACTTCGCTGAGTGAACATTAGGTATGTGCCATGTCAACTTGAGAGGGGTACATATTATCTCGATAAGTAAGTAACTTGGTGGCTCTATAGAGTGACTGGTTTCAGGATAAATTGGTAATTGACTGAGTACATACAAGCTTGATAAGTTGATGGTTTTACTGAGGTCTCGATTAAATAGTTTTAATTGTCTGCCACTCAAATAAAAGCCAACTACAGAAAGCATACACTTTCCTACAACACTATACCATGTTATTCAGCTTTTTTGAATTAATGAAAAACATAAAAAAAATTCCAGTCTCCACTTAATTTTACTATTTTCCATCCCATAAGCCGAAAAAAGCAGCTTTAAAATTCCTCTCACGCAAAAATAATAATCGTTTTTAAGTTCATCCGCCACGTGGCGGATTTTCGATTCAGCTTATAGTTTCAATTTTCCACTCTCTCTCTCGCATAATACATTAACAGCAAAAACAGGAGCGAGAAGAACAGAGAGATAATAATAATAATAACGCGCAGGTAGGATAATATATATACTAGAATAAATGTTTTTTCTCCCTCGAAGAAATAATACGATCTTATACGTAAATAAACCAATCGAACGACTTTTGTTTTATCGCGTAAAAGTTCTTTTTCCCCCTTTAAAAAATAAAAAAAAAAAATAAATAAAAGAGGGAAAAAGGTGGAAATACTCCATTTCCTTATTCTGAAGGATTAATGGGTTTTCACCAATATCGTAAAATGACGCTTTCCCTCGTAAATTTCCCTGATTGCCGTTTTTACGTCAACTCGCTCAGCAACGCACATTCATTACATTTTTCCTGGATATTTCACTGGAGCTCTCGCACATACACACACACACACACACGCTCTCTAAAAGAATCAGATTTCTACTTTATTTACTTTGGTTTCTTATTTTTTTTTAAGTTTCGTTTTCCATACTACAATCATTATTCATTGCTTGCTTTATATCCACTGTAAAATAAAATATTTTACAGAATTGATTCCAAAGAGAAACATATGGTTATACTTTCCAATAAGGATCATATTATGCCTTGTTTTGAACAAAAATATTCCAATGGAGAAATGAATCTTTAAATTCGAATATCGAGACTTGGAAACATCATATTTTATGATAATATGTAATTCTGTACAGTTAAAAAGGAGGATGAATTTTCTGGAATCAGAATATGTAATAAATAAAATGAATGGGTTTTCATACCTTGGACTTTATTGTTCTGCCAATTCCCAACAGCGACTGCTTGAGAATCTTCTCTACGCCACGTTATTGTCGGGGTCGGATATCCTTTCGCCCTGCACGTCAATGTCACGTTGGAACCTTCCCTAACGAGGACGTCGGAGCTGGAATCTGTGTCTATGATGTCAGGAGCAACTGGAAATTGGAATATACGTTGGACTAGCATCAGTGGATAGCGGGAGTTTGAGTTTATAGAGAATATATAAATTCCTCACATTACTGAAACGATACAGACTACTAAAGATGCGATGCCTCTTACAGTAATAAAATTAGTATAACTATTATGGTTATGACACACACGGTGTACAGGAAATTCCGTTTGTCCTGGAATGACTCGTGAACCGTTGATCCTAGAAGCATACTTCTAATTGAAAAAGATAGTTAAACAAATAACGTGTAGGAATTGGATACACCATTTATATTGCAAGGAGTGTATAGTTACTAAAATTACAAAAAAAAAAACCTTTTGATACCCTGTCCTGAAATTAGAAAGCTATTCCCTGTCTATATTGAGGCAAACAAAGGAAACAGTTGGAAAAAAGATGAGAAAGGGCAGCAGTAATTAACGCGTAAGCTAATTATGCTTGCTATACTTGAAAACTTATTGCACTTAGAAACGTGAGAGTGTTTGTTTGCCTCAGGAGGGACAGGGCAACAACTTTTTAATTGGGTTTTAAACACAAGAAGGGCGGGAATATGCGTTATACCTAAAAGGGCCGATGACAGCCATTTTGACTGATGCTTCTTTTTATTGCAATACATTTAATTACACTAAATTTTTACAACAGAAATTAATAGGCCTTATTCCACCTGGTTAATTTGTTAATTTTGAAGAAATTTGCGTTTCCTTAAGCATACAGGGTGGCCATAAAATGACTTTCCATGTATAAATATGAAAATTTAGAGGGCAACTGTGGACAAGATTTACCATGAAAAAAAAGATAGATAAACATTGAATTTGCATCACATAGTGCATTGCTCCATTTTTGTCGTGTACACATTTTTATATGTATGTCGCGGTCTTTTTATTCACGTTATTTTGCTGTTCGCGCATGATATCAATAACCTACCATTACGCCAATGTAAATTTGTACTATCGAGGAAAAACTAGGGGACTATTAAAATTTCATACTATAAATTAGCTTATGAAGAATATACAATTAAAAATACATATTTGTCTTTCTTTTTCGCAACTATTATCCGATTCGGACCAATTATGCCCGGAATCACTACTTTCGGGTACATATAGCTGAAATCATGATTTTCATTGTCACAGTTTGGATCATAAGTCTCCTCCGCTTCAGATTTATCGTCCGAAATATCATTCAGCACTGATAAAACTAGACTATATTGTTCTAAAACATGTAAAACATCTTTTTTTTCTAATAGCCATTTCTACACACTGTGAATAAACATCTGTTTCCTAGGAAGCTTTCAAAGCAGATGGTGGCTCAAACTGAAACAAAAACTGCGCCTGCCAAGTGAACGATCAGAAAAAACAGTTTCCTCAACTTTGATAACAGAGGCTATAGCTAAATAATATATAGTGGATACATACAGTCCCTGCCAATAGACATTTTAGATTGCCCAGTAACACTATGCAAAAAACAAATAGCATTATTTCATTTATTTTTTCTTATTGATATGTTACTCCTGAATATATGTTGTTCAGTGTGTGTCATCAGGGAAATGATAGGGAATAAACGTAAAAGCAAAAGTATACAATAGCGCCCACCACAAGGAGAACATACAATGGATCCCGGTTATAACGTTTTTCAAAAAACCACCATGAAACAACGTTGTAAGCGGGAAACGTTTTAAACGTTTATTTATGTTAATTATATATTTAATTAATCTTGATGAGAATTACTTAGAAGTGAGACCCCGAAAATAATCGCACTAGGTGGGAAAACGTCATGTTATAACCGGGATCAACTGAATACAATTTGTGTTACATTTCTGGGGGCCTACAAAGGATAATCCTAAATCCTAAATATGACATAGTGGCCTGTGGGTTCCGACTGAAATTGGCAAACAGTGCATACCTCTGAGTCATTTCTTAGCCATCCTGGACTAGTAGTGCGATTTTCGCCATGGTTGTATATGTTTTATTTTTAAACTACTTAGAGTTTAATATTACCCATATTGGGTTACCCATCTAGGGGGAAAAGAAAGCTTAAGTAGGCTGGAGGGGAAATAGAAAGCAGAAAGTGTCACTCAACAGGGCAGTGACAGAATGTCACTTCATCAGCCTGTTAGGACGTCATTAAGTTATAATTAATGCTATTCTTTTAACACAAAGCTATTCTTTTACAAATGCTATTCTTTTACAAAGGATAATAATTTTGCAGGTACTACTAATGTTATTTTACACTCTACAAGCAACAACTATTAATAATTTGGAGCAAACTCGATATTTTAACATATCATTGCTCATAAAATATATATGAATGCCGTATCATATTCCTTTTTTTTCATGCGGTGCATTAGCATTAATCGATAATTGTCTTTTACCAATATCAATGGAGGAATTATAGCAGTAGTGCTTTTTGTTTGACAGATGGCAGTGGAAGTCCTAGTTCAATGTTGTTTTTATATGTGATATAGAACTGTACTGTGTTGTCATTTTAAATATTATCTAGAGAAGGTTGATAATTGCCGATAAAATTTTATTTCATTGGTAATGGGGAAAAGTAATAGAAGGCACAATTTTTCTCATGGTGAATAAGTTTACAAAATATTGAACATGACGTCTATGACAACTACGTCAACAAGAATGACGTAGCTGAGCTATATATACACGTTATTTCGATAATTTTTCTAATAGGAAGTATGCCTAGCATGAGTTCACAGTAAAATGCAAAACGGAAATTATTGAATCACTCTGTATATATCGTATATCACAGCGTATTTGTAATTCAAAAAATCCAGAGTACTTATCGGTTAATTTGCTTCTTTTGTCTTCACACTTTGTATTTTAATCTGTATTTGGAGTCGTTTGGAGTCTGAGAGTGATCCACACATGAACACACAGTTCGCGGGGCAGAAAAAAAATTCATATAATTGAATTATAGGCCGTTCAAGTATTACATAAACAGATTTTTAGCCATTTTTGACACCCCCCCCTCCTTGTCAGCAAAACTCTGACCCCCTGAACCCCTTGTCTGCAAAATGTCGTCATCAGCTCTGCCCCTCTGAATCCTAACGCATATTAGTGGGATCAGAGACGTACAAGAGGGACTCGGGGGTTCTCGTGCCCGCTCCCACGATCAAAAAAATATTTTTAAATGAAATTTCGTAAGAAAATACCTTCCTTTATATGTTGTTATAATCAATTTATGTTAATTTCAATCTTATTTAAAGGCTATGAACTCAAAATTTATAGATCTTTTATAAATTCATTGCGACCCCCCCATATAAGCCATATAATGATAAATCGTATAAACGCCCTTGGCCCGCGACCAAATATGGTCCTGGGGGTTATCTGATGCGGCCTGCACTCCTCAAACCTAATTTTGTAAAAATGAACTAAGCGGCACATTTACAGATCGCTTAAGTGTCCTGTGGTACAATTCCAGAGCATTTAAGCGGCCAGTGGCACATTTTCAGATCACTTAAATGACCCGGGCGGGATACAGTTCCGGAACACTTAAGCGATCCGTGACACATTTAGCGATCCCTTGAATGACAAGTGACCATCGATGGTGACGTAATACTTGAATGGTCCCTAAGGTAGCATCATCTAATTTGTCATTTTGCACAGATGCGGAAATAAAGTGCTCAGAGAAATAACGGGTCTGTGCTGGCGGAATGTGTATCCTCATCTTGAAAAACATAGGGCGCATTCCATGTATGAATAAAACTTTTCCTTTCCTGTCGCGCATCTCGGTGACCACATTCACCAGGTTGAAATAGTAAACGTTGTAAGTGCTAAAAAAATTCAGTAATTGTAGTAACGTGAAAAGCGCCTGGTAACAAATGCATGTACGCGTATGCATTTGCATAAAATTCGGGCAATGCTAATAACTGCCCAACTCTTCGCAACATGAATGACGTAGCTGAGTTCTACACGTTATTTAGATAACTTTTCTAATAGGAAGTATGCCTAGCATAAGTTCACAGTAAAATGCAAAACGGGAATTATGGAATCACTCTGTATATACCGTATATCACAGCCTATTTGTAACAAAAAAAATCCAGAGTACACTTATCGGTTAATTTGCTTCTTTTGCCTTCACACTTTGTATTTTTATCTGTATTTGTATAAGAATCACCAGGTGGACCTAGTCAGATCCATGCCATTCCATAGGGCACTATCTGATAAAGACAACGGATCCAAGCCATTCCATGTGGCAGTGTTTGATAGTCAACGGATCCATGCTATTGAATATGGTGGTGTTTGATAAAAGACAATGGATCCATGTCATTTCGTATAAAAATGGGTACGTTCGAAAAGAAATGTCTTACCGATTGCTATTAAACTTTGTAAAATCGGCTTAGAATCTCAACAACAAGGTAAATGCACATTTCCAAAACAAAAGAGAGGCCCTCGTCACCTGTTTGTGCTACTCCAAGGACTTCAATACTTTCCTTTCACAAACGAACAACTCCCCGTGGAGTAGAACTCGAGTACTGTACGAGTCCTCCCCGCCCTTACAAATTAGCTGTCGTTAACGCAAGGAAAGTAAGCTCGGTGAGATTGGGAGAAGAGAATCCAGTAAAGAAATGGCAACATTTGACTTTTGTATGTGTGTGTGTTGTCTGAGAAAAATGTCAAACACAGGGGGATACCCGTGTTTCTGCTTCCCGCAATCGATCGACTCATTACACTCGTCAGAAATTGTTCTCGGAACTCTTTCAAGAAACCATTTAGCGTGCTTTTGATTCAAAGTTGCACCAGAGCAGAAAAGTCTCTTAACCACGACTTGTAATGTGATCGTTACTCCGGGAGAAGTGAGAGAGAAACGTGAGTGAGGCACCTCTGCGCCTCTGGGGTTTCTTGTTAAATAGCTTTGTTTCTAGCATTTTGTCAGTAGAGTTCCTGTGATTCGGAAACTGCTATTTAACGCGGGACAAAAGAGCGAGTGAGAGAGAGAGTATTCGAGGTAAAATCGCGAACATCAGGTATCAAATAGTATTCATTACATCTGCTGCAAGATGAATACGGATTGAAAATTGTGCTGTCTAGTCAGAAAGCATTTACAGTCAGTCATATACATCATTTTTACGCACTGGAATCAATCAGTTGCAGTTAACCGTAGATGAAGAAACTCGACAGGGTAATTTCTGAATCTGAAATGACTTACTGATAATAGAGACATTCTGGTAATCGCGAGCTTGCAAATTTTTGATGTAAATACAACGTTTTGCATGTGATATCGTGCAGTGTAGCGTGTGTGTACCGAAATTCTCGTGTATATCTAGAATCTATTGATTTCTTTAATATGAGGGAGGAAACACCGAGGGAGCGTAATTGAGAATAGCTCAAGTCAAGTGATCTCGCTGATTCGGTAGTTTTGTGTAGCAACTATGTTCGGTAGGATGTATCTTAGGGTTTGTTTCAGTGGTTCGATTATAACACAGCAAATTAAATTCGAAAATATGACGTATACAGGGTGCACGTCATTTTAGTGACAAGCTGTTAATCTTAGAGGCTACTTCCAATGAGAAAAAATTGCAAAAATAAAGTGTAGTAATCAGATACGTCATTCATGTTGCAAGGGGTTGTATAGTTATCGAGATAAAAAAAATTAACTTTTTATACAGTCCCCGTGTGCCCCAAAACCCAATTATAAAGTTGTTGCCTTGTCTATCTTTTTACCAACAAAAAATCCTATGTTTTTACGTGCAATATTCACTGAGATATTCGAACTTGAAAATCGGAGGAAAGTTAGGAAAAAAAACTTTTAAAATTCCGAGTAAACCGTTTTACCCGACATTTTCGAATTGGGGTTTTAAGCACAGGGTATCCGTCTAAAAATTTAACATTTTTATTTTAATAACTATACAACCCCGTGCAACATGAATGAAATATCTGAGTAATACACGTTATGGAAACTTTTTTTATACTAATCCTAATTAGAAAAAGTTTCCAAATAACGTGTATTACTCAGATATGTCATTCATGTTGCACGGGGTTGTATAGTTATTAAAATAAAAATGTTAAATTTTTAGACGGATACTCTGTGCTTAAAACCCCAATTCGAAATTGTCGGGTAAAACGGCTTACTCGGATTTAAAAAGCAGTTTTTTTTCCTAACTTTCCTCTAATTTTCAAGTTCGAATATCTCAGTGAATATTGCACGTAAAAACATAGGATTTTTTCAAATAAAATGCCGTGCACTCTATTCACCCCAGAGGTCTTCAATCTTTTTCCAGTCGGGAGTCTGCTCGCACCCACCATCAAAAGAAGAGCACCGTTACGGCAAGTTTAACATACGAATGCATGAAATGACGCTGATTCCAATCCTTGAATACAATTCCTCCAAGTTGTTTGATTGGAACGTTGGCGCGAAATCGGACATAGGAGCATTCTGGAATAGAGCACTCTGGGTACTTCAGGGAGCACCGTGGTGCTCGCGAGCAACAGTTTGAATATCCCTGCTGTATACACTCTATAGTCATAGGACGTAGCTCTTGAAGATTTTTTTTCCGAATTTCTAGAAACGTTTTCGATTAAATGTTCTGAAATTTTGATCATGCAAATCCCATGTTTGTTCTCCCAATTGTTAGCGACAATTTAGTCCCGAGTGCATTTAAGGGACCGACAGAAATTAAAATAATAAAAATAAAAGGTTTTGGATACATATATATACAGGGGTTGGACAAAATAATATGACACCAGTGAATAAAAAAAAAATAGAGGGAACCTGTCTTATACTCCCGCCCTCTAGTGTGGAAGAGTGACACGTAGCGGGTGAGAATTTGCACATATCAGTCTAGTTGTAGCAGTGATAGTGTTCGGATGCGATAATTATTGGGGCGTTAAAACTTCGTTATGGCTGATCTCACAAATTTCGAAAGAGGCATGATTGTTGGAGCCCGTCTTGCCGGGGCCACAGTAATGAAAACGCCCACCCTTGTTGGTAACGGGAGAAGTACTGTGTCGATGGTAATGACAGTCTATAGCAAACAGGGAAAGACATCATCTACCAAGCATAACACTGGCCGAAAGTCGAAGATGGCTGATAGACCCAAAAGGGTTTTGAAGCGGATTGTGTGGCCAGAAAGCACAAGATAACAGCATCCCAGATAACATCCGAGATGAACACACATCTACAGGAGAAGGTATATCGACAAAAACTATCCGCCGTGAGCTGCATGCAGTAAACATACACGGTCGAGTGGTTATTCCAAAACCATTGATGACACCATGCAATGCCTTGAAACGACGAACATAAGAATTGGACACAACAACAGTGGGAAAATGTCATCTGGTCAGACGAATCGTCGTCCACATTATTCCAGATTTACGGACGTGTTTACGTTTGGAGAACACCAGCACAAGCCTATGACGTTGATTGTCTCCTTCCTACTGTTACGCATGGAGGGGTATCAGTGATGCTGTGTGGCGCGATGTGTCACCATGGTCTCGGCCCACTCGTTTTCCTGGATGGGCGGGTCAATGCAGAGGTTTATGTTAGTATTCTGGCCGACCACCTTCATCCAATGGTGCAATATTTGCTCACTGATTCTCGACCTGTGTTCCAAGAAGATAATTCACTCGTTGAGACTGTTGGAATTATCGGAGACTGACTGGATGAACACCATGATGAACTGCAACACCTCGTGTGGCCTGCTCGGTCCCCTTATCTTAATACAATTGAACCTTTGTGGAGTATTTTGCAGGCCAAAATGTGCAGTAGGTTTCCACCTCCAAAGACACGTTCTGAATTAGTGGTCTTTTTGCAGGAGGAGTGGCTACGTATCCCCATGACTGTTGCGCATAACTTGTATTTGTCGGATACAAGCTATAATTAATGAAAAAGGAGGGCCAACTGCCTATTAATAAAGATTTTGTCTCATTTCACAGGTGTTCATATTATTGTGTCCAACCCCTGTATATATATATATATTTTGATCAGATATTTCTTCATGACTTCTTGGGTATTTTTCATTGATTTATCAAGATAGTCCGAATAAAGCATGAACATGGTGGGAATTTAATTAAAATTACTATTGTTTACTTCTATTTAGAAATTTCTTGCTTTCCTTCAAACCGAGCACAAATCCGGTCTACCGTCATGGGCAATCTACTACCGAGTGAATTGTGCCGGAAGTGTGAATGTGCATACCTGACAGTCTGAGTGCATATATAGTGTTGTGTCTCATTTTTCAGTGTTGCCATCTATATTTCAGAAGTGAAGTGTAATGATTGAATATATTCGTGTTATTGTAGGCCTTTTTCTCTCGGTGTGGCGAGACATTTCATGGGGAAATCGGATCGCATTCGCTTCTCGAAGTTGGGAATCACAGAAAACCAACTTCAGCCGACTACCATTGCGGTTCGAACCAGGGTCCTTACGATGCGAGTCCGTCACTACGACCACTCGACCACCCCAGCGGCTCCATTCAGAACTTTCTTTCTTTCAAACCGAGCACAACTCAGGTCTATCAACTATATTATTTCTCTCCCAATATATTTTTATTCCTTATTACAATGCACCTCAATCAATTTCCAGAAGCCATGCATCAAGATACCACATGGCGATATTTTCTTGAAGTGTATAAAACGGGTATAAATTACGAAAATAACTGTAACTTACCCACGACATCGAGAAATCCAACTTGACTTTTCATGGGGACAGTGTTGACTTGACACATATAGCCACCTCTGTCGGATTCTTGGACGTTATTGATGTGCAGCACCCAATATTTATGATCGCTATGGCTCAGGTTTATCCTGTAATTTCGAGTAATGACGTGGCGGTGAATAGTGAGTATCGTTTTGCTTTCGACTCGAAGCCACGCAACCTACAAGAGAACGGACAGGGGATTAATGTACTATAATTTCATCTCTGATAATATGAGACGTTGCTACGAAATACAATCTGTCATTGCACATCTATACCTTGTTATACACTAATTCTGGCTATAATAGTTGAAAATAAACAACCTCGCGTTATCTTTATATACGCAGTTGATTCCTATAGAATAAATGTCCCTTTTATCCTTGAAAGCTTATATGAAAGTCCTGATACAATCAATAACAAAGAAAACCATTGATCTTTAAAGATATCTTGAACTGCATTTCATTGCGATGTCCCCACTGAACAACGAACGTTCTAGGCTTATTTAATGGACATGAATCAGTATTTTATTTTTTGAAAGATTTCCTTTGTGGCCGTAAAAACCTCAAAGGGTCTGAAGACCTCCTTGGAGATTTTGTTTTACCATTATTTTATGGTTTTTTTTCCGAGGACGACAGGTATCTCCGTATCTCGTCTTTCCAATTGTTTCTCTTTTAGCTTCCGATATGGTATTTTTCTACTCTTAAATCTATTATGATATAAATTTACTCCAGCCCGTAAGTCGAATACGGCCTGCTCGGGAGTGTGACTATCCATCCCGCGCATAATATTCCAGTAGAAAATAATCAGTATACACACAACACGATATACAACTGTATACTCAGGCCGATCATATTTCCTTGCAAAGAAAGTACTAGAAATAGGGATCCCAATCTTGAAATGACGGGACGTCACCATTTATCGGCAAAAAACTGCCAAAGGTTGCCATTGAACTCTGAAAGATCACTGAAGGTGGGAAATTACACACTACGACGGAAAAATCCGTCGTCATCCGATCATGGGGGATCGACGATCCCTCTGAAAAAAACAAACAATAAAACGTGTATTTCGGCAAATACAGTATGTGAAACAAATATATTTTATATGTCTGTAATTAATTACCATAATTGTTAATAACAAGTTATGAAAATAATTTTAATCACTGATTTCAGTAGAGAATAATAATCCGTGTAAGCTTCGTTAGAAATATGTGAAATGAACGGGATTTTTTTTCATAACAAAGTCAGGACGGACTGACTCTACGGGGCTACTGTAAAATACGGATCATACATATATATATAGATATATTCTAGCTGCCTCACGGCCGTATTCACCAATGCAGTTTAAACTACAATCGAAGGCCAAAGGATTAGCGATCGACACGGATTGGTTAAAATCCTCAATTTAACCAATCCGTTTCGATCTTCAATCCTTTCACCTGCGATTGCAGTTTAAACTGTGTTGGTGAATACGATCGTAAGGCGCTGATATTGATTTGGCGCTAAATGCATAATATTTTACGAATTTTTTTGTATGTTTTTTGTTTGAAAGTATTCTTCCATCCGATCTAAAGTATATTGTGCTCATATATATATCTTCCATAAATAGAATTTAATTATTGGTGCTTAAAGATTTTCATAAGCACAGGGGCCGCGTAAGCGAGGGTGCACCCGGAAGGCAGGTTGTAAAGGGCGGCAGCTTAGGCTTTAAATATAACCGAATTTTTTTTTTAAAACAACTAATAGTGAAAACATGACATCACGCTTTTCAATTATACCTCGACAACTAAAATGTTGAGAAATCCTGACAGAGGGGACAGGCAGGGCCTGGAACCGTAACAAAAGAAAAATGAATTTACTCTGTCATAAGAGACAAATGCGCATTTTGGTGCCCGCACCCAGTAAATTTACTGGAAAGGTCAAATAAAGCCAAAATAACAATTCCGGCACCATACTTGCCCGGTCTCTGAAGCACCAGAAACACTTTTGAAGCAATTTCCTTAACAAAAATCGTCACGTTATAATATTATGCATGATGGCTCATCAATGACGACTCTAATGCGGAGTAAGTTATCTGCCATATTCAAGGACAGTGAAGAAAACAAAAACGGGACGTTTTATTTAAAAGCGTGACGTATGGTCGAGTTCATTTTGCTCGGTAATTATTGGTGTAGGGTGTGGTATTTACAAAAAAAAAAAGTTTATGTCAGGGTCCCCTCTAGGTTAAATCCTTCGTCAGTTTTCGACCTGGATTGTCTTTAGGGGTGGCACATGAGGTTTTGCACCCGATTGGCAAGTAAACTCAAGCCGCTCCTGTATAAACACAATTTATACGACAATCAAAAAATCTTAGAACGCTTTTTAATACATCAGTAATTTTTCTTATTTGGTTGAACCAGTTTCTTTAAATCTAATAAAATAAAATAAATCATTTGTGCTTGGCTTCCTATGGACCAAATTTTTTTTTCTCATGGACACTCCTTCATTATCCGGGAGCAAATTCCTATAAACTCAGGGAATTCATTTTTCACGTAAATTCATAGTGAACAAAAATTTCAAGTTCAATCTCCAGACACCTGTGGTATTTTTCAATGAACTTCATGTTGCAGGGGTTCTATGCAGGGCCGTCTAAACATCAAGGGCCTTAATTCAAAGATGATGGCCCCCTTTCTTACCGGGAAGCAAGATACATATTTTAAAAAATAATAGTACTGAATCACTTCGTGCAGTCTTTCCATGAACATGAGGATCACGGGTATGTCCAAATGAGTACATGCACTACGATGAACTTGGACCTATAGACAGTCCTGCTGGATTCTGAAAACAGTCACACATTTTCCCATAACATTTCCCACAAAAACTTTATTTCTTCACGTCTGTTTCTTTTTTTTTCGCAGCTCTCTGTCAGCTGCGTAAATTACCCCTTTCTTAATTTTTTTTCCACGTTGCTCCCCTGGAATACCTCAGAACCCCGAGGATACTAAATAACACCCAGGTTCGAAAACACCGGAGTAAAATCAATCTTTTTGATACGCCACTGCCAGTTTGATAAATCAATGCCCTAAACTTCTCAGAACAGGCAGATTCATTTCCCAATATCTGTCACATCAAAGTGTTCCAGAACGAAAACATATTGATGTGGAATTTTCTAAAAATAAGAATTACACGAAAATATTCATAATAAATACATCACCCCCCACACAAAGAAAACTAATAAGCCGCCCTCTTTTCATTAAATTACTTTCTCTTCGAATACATATCTCTCAGAGAAAAGAAATGGAATTTAATCATTTAATTAAAAAAAAAATTACACACATAGACTGGAAAACGTTTCCGCATCCAATCCATTAACTAAATATATATATATATATTTTAATGGAAAAAAATCCCCCCCCTGAAATTATTTCAGAGTCACGCATGCTTATCACTTTCACTAGATTAGAGCTTAGTCTTAAAATAAATATTAATTTAATTAACGAAATTTTCAAAAGGAGGAATTTTTAAGGGGGAAAAAAAACCAAAACATTGTGAGAAATTCGACTCAGAAAAGAAAAAAAAACTTAATTAAAATTAATACACAGAAAATTAAATTCAAAATTAAATTATGAGTAAAATGTTTTTTCTCCTCCCTATTTTGGTCATCAGATAACAGGCGTAATTGCCTTAATTTCACGTTTCGAAATTACATATATATGCGGAATCTTCTAATACAGCATTCATTCTATTTGTTTTTTTACTGCGTCCCTTTTATCGGATTTTCTATAGCATCTGTAATTAAATCTAAACTATAAGGATCAATTTTTCATGGCCCGAAAGATATAATAATCTAATGAAGTTAGAGGTAAGTGAATCTATTTTTTTTTTTTATTAAAGCCTGCAATTATTCATATAAAAGATATGTTTTGTATTTCTTCTAATTATTGATGATTCCAACGAGAACTTTTCTTGTTAGTTGATATGCAATTGCTATTGTATTATTTAAAATATTACAATAGTCACTAATGAATCATATAATGTTATGCTCGAATAGCTCTTGAGTTTTTGCACTTTTATTATTCAGTCTCTTTTAGATCTTCGAGAAAGATGTTGCCAGTGACGCATGGTGGTAAGATGCTCGTCTACCATCGTGAAGGTTGTTTGTCAGGGTCCCGGGTTCGAACCCAAAGGAGGAATAGATAATTTATTTTCCCTAACGAACTCGAGGCGACCACCGATAGACAGCGCCTTCACTTCCAACCCATCTCACTAATGGCAGTAAATTGCAATATAGCGATATGGCCAGAGTTGGTTTCTGGTGAAGTAGTAATGCGTAGGAGGCTTGCGTATTCATGGATATGGGTATATGAGTGCATTTAGCACCCTTAGAAATTAGTTCAAGGTGCCGCTGTGGTGGTCGAGTGGTTATAGTGTCGGACTCGCGATGCGAGGATCCGGGTTCGAACTCCACAGTGGTGGTCGGCTGAAGTTGGTTTTCTGTGGTTCCCAATTTCAAGGCGCAAATGCGAGCCGATCTCCCCGTTAAAAAGTCTCGCCACAGAGAGCAACAGGCCTACAACAATAAATCATTCAATCATAACACTTCACTCATAGTTAGAAAAACTGGTGGCAGATGGCATAACAAGCATTACAGAGAAACAAAAGAAAAACGTCACGTCAGGTTTCACTACATGTACACGCACATTCCCGCATGTACTGTCAGCATCGTATTTACTCAAATCTAACAGGCACCTTATCCAATCACCCACGAAAATTAGTATCGTTTCTTAATTCCCGTTTAAACATACATAAATCTTCTAAAAAATATCTAAATAATGTAAGATATAATTGAGTCAATTATCCTTAATGATCTATCTTCCCAAAAAGGAAAAAAAAAAAACCCCCATCCGATCAACATAAACTGTCGATAAACCATTAATCTAAAAGCCTCATATAATTTTTCACTAATAACCTAATTATAAGAATTAGATGGCATTATATCTTCATTCATAGTTATCAGCTCTTGAAAGAAAGAAAACAAAAACTGTAAAAACGGACGCCATTTTTATCTTAACTAAACAGGATCAGAAACTATAATTTAAAATTCTAACCGGGGATTATATAAGAAAAGAATAAATTCACATCATGAATCTTAACTTATACTCATCTCAGGAAATTTTTTAGAAAAAAAATATAAATTGACATCAATATATATATACCGAAGGTAAGCAAGATTCCACCACCACCGGACAAATCACGTTAAATTAAAGTCAAATATTTCACTATGAAAACAGCAAAAGCGTAAACTAAATTCCAATAATCTTTTAACGCTACGCTAACAAGAAAAACCTAATCTTCCGTTCATTAAAGATACCTGCGAAGGATAAAAAAACGGAAACAGATGAGAGAGGAGAAAATGAAAATCATCAATCAAGCTTCAATTAGGTGTAAGACCATTAATTTGAATCGTATTTAAAAACAAAAGTACGAATTAAAATTTTTTGAAACTACATTATATTTATTATTAAAAAATAATAATAATAATAAAACAAGCAATACTTTCAGAAATGTGTATTTTCCTACAAAAATACAGACGCGGTATCCGAAGACTTTGGAGGGACGAAGAAAAGAAAAAAAGTAGTGCTTAAAGTGACAGAATTTGATCGATGTTTCGGACATTGTTTTCCAGTGTACCGTGTAAGTGGAAGGATGTGTACTTTTTTACTTTTTTTTTTAATCATTATTTCTTACCACCTTCCAGAAGGGACAATATATATATGTATACAGAAGGGAAGAGAGATGAGGATGATGGCTGAAATTTATCAAAGAGTATAATCAGTCACAATAGTGGAGATTTAAAGCATGGATGCTTATCCATCTTCTGTGATGTATTTTTTCCCCCTCATTCTTATGTTCTTCTTGAACATAAAATATTACTTTTCTAAAGAATTTAGAGCACGAGAAAAAAAAAATGTACGTCTATCTTCTATTTAACGCTTACGAAGATGTATTAGGCAATCTTAAAAATACGGTATTTATGGAGAAAAAATACATCGTTAATGCTTGTATACGTGTATGTTTTTTCTTGTAACGTCCATCTGGTTTTAGTTTTTCCGGCGTGAAGATCGTGTAATAATTTATCTTCTCCGTGACTTCTGATTGATTGGTTTTTGAAATTAAATTTTTTTTTTCCAATTTTGGTTTGAATTCGATGATTTGGTTGTTATTTGGTGTGGTCAGTTCAGTGAGGTTACATTTGTGATCGGAGAAATATTAGAGGTCAGCCAATCAATGTTCATAAGATTTCATTTTGGAAAAAAAAAATATCTGTGTTAATAATCTGTCATTTACACACAGGGAAGTAAGGAAAGTCTCTAGGCCACATTGTGCTGGCGAACCGTTGGTCTTAGAGCCATACTTTTAATTCGAAAAGGTATCCAAATAACGTGTGGACCTCAGATAAGTCAGTCATTCATATTGCAAGGGGTGTGTATAGTTATACAAATAAAAATAATTAACTTTTTATATGGGCACCGTTTTAAAAGACCCAATTACAATGTTGTTGCCCTGTCTCTTCTGAGTCCAAAAAAAAAATGGTCCATGTTTGTAGGTGCAATAGTCACTGAGATATTTCAATTTTAAAATTACAGAGAAAGTGAGAAAGAATTCAATTTATATATACAGGAAGTTCATAATTGAAATACCCTATTTAAAAGTAGACTACAGGCGAAACCAGTCATCAGGAAATTGTAGGGGAGGCCATAGATTAGGGAAATGCCGAGTAATGGCACGTTCTTCTGTAAAATGGGTTTCAAGAATATTCTTAACACACACTGCAATGTGTGGAGGATATCCGTCTTGCATAAAGATTGTGTCTGCAAGGCAGCTGACCTGCTTGCAGGGCCGGAATAATGCCGTTCTGCAACATCAATGTATATATCGCTTTCCGGTCATCGAATATGTCACTGGACTTGTAGAACGTAAGTCCTCGTAGAAGTAAGGACCGAGAATAAATGATGCAGTAAATCCACACGATACCGCCACTTTTGGTGAATGCAACGGATCCTCTAAGATAGCGTGCGGATTTTCTGGTTCACAAATTCGGCAGTTGTGAGTATTGAATGCACCATCCAAGTGAAAATGCGCTTCGTCTGTCCAGAGGATATTCCAAGGCCATTCTGGATCGACCTCAACGCGAGCTAGAAACTGCAGTGAGGATCAGAGTCGAGCGTCATAATCATGTGGAAGCTGCACAAGTGAAAGTTCGTACGGATAATATCGGAGGATATTCCGCATGATCTTATGGACAGTTGAACGTGGCCTATTCAACGCCTGTGTTACACGCCTGACACTAGTGATACCACGAAAATTTGAAAAGCTCTGTAAGCGACCTCTCGAAGCGAAACCTGTACTGCGTCTATAGAAACGGGTTTTCTTCCTCTTCCGAACAGCCAACGATCCTGTGGTTTCAAATTTTATTATCACACTCAGAAAGTTTTTGCCATTCATTAGACCTTTTCGGAATCCTCTCCCAAGTCCGATATTTCCGTACAGCAGTTACTGCGGAATTGCTGTTTTGGAAAAACAATTTGACCAAGAAAGAGCGATATCGTAAATTATCGTCATTGTGAGCAACAAACACATTGAGAAACAAGATCTCCGCGAATGTATCTAGGTTTTATAACAGCTGCTGCGTACCATCACATAAATTTACATGTTTTTACAGCTATTCAAAGTGAAACGCCCTCTGTTGGTGACATGTGAAACTAATTCTTTTTCCTCGTGTGATACAAATTTCCATCACACTTCATTAAGTCCTCCACAAAATTTCACACTTTACTGTGGTGACTGGTTTCGCCTGTAGGTCACTTTGAAATGGGATCTTTTAATTATGGATGTTCTGTACATTGTAGGGAAAGAAGCGTTGTCCTTCGTTTTTGCGGTTCTTCCCCAATTTTTAAATTGAAATGTCTCAGCAAATGTTTCACTTGCAAACATAATTATCTTGTTGAATAAATAATGGACAGACAGGGCAACAATTTTTTATTGAGTTTTTGAGCACAGGGTGCCCACAAAAAGTTCTATTTTGATAGCTATGCAACCCCTCTTGCATCATGAATGTCGTATCTGAGGTGCACACGTTATTTGGATTAATTTTCTAATCGGGAGTTTACTTGTAAGTGCTAGCACGGTCAAATTTGGGGAATAACACCAAAATCTAACGGACAACACTCCTTTCTCTCATCTACGCAGTCTTTTCTCAACTTTTCTCCGAGTTTTTGAATTCGAATATCTTTGCGAATATTGCAGTTAAAAACGCAAGATTTCCTTTTTTGAATTCCGAAAATATAGCGTAACGACTTTCTAATTTGAAGTTAGAACACAGGGGGAGCCATTAAAATATGTAGGTTTTTTTTAATTTTTTGACACACATTGTATTTTCACTGCCTCATCTTCAAATAACGATGAACCTCTATTCGTCAAACCCATGATGAAATTAATATTGATCGTTGGTCATTTTGATCGCACCCTTATAATGCTCAAAACAGAGATAAAGATAATTCCGAAATTCTAAGTACAGTCGGCCCCACGAAAAACGGATGTTGACGGTTTCAGCACACAGTATCCGAAATTTAACATTGTCTCTATGGGAGAAATTTCGGTTCAGATGATTTTATCAGAATAAGCGGTTTAACAGTTTATCCATTCTCGATTAAACGGGACCGACTCTATACCTTGTAAATTAAAAGGGATTTTTCTTTCTATTGCATACTGCATAATATATATAACAGAAATTTACATATTGCCAAGACTGCCATCATCTGAAAGATAAATTAATAATGTTGCTTGACGTACCTAAAACCTGAAAAACCCTGGGTTCCCCCTTTTATATTTACAATAAATTCGTATGGATATCTCCATCTATTGCTTTCTATATTTATTAAGAGTGAATTTTTCAGCATTTACTCGGATTCAGATAATTTAATATTTATAGAAAGTATATATCGAGCCATTTCTCATAGAAAGAATTCATTCTGCGTGTTCATATTGCATTCCGAAGGAAATATATTTCTGGGGTTTCGATTCTTATATAATAGGCATGAATATTTTAATATCTTCGGGTTCATTCCGTCCTTCTGTTTAATTCCGTGGAGGGAAAATATAGGAATGAACAGAAAGAGTATTTTAATTTGAATATTTTAAATGTTTTCTACCGGTTTCTAAATAGAAGATTTTTATTCAACGTTAATGAAAGTATCAGGCAAAAAGTTTCTTTTTAAAGAATAGAAAGATTTGTTCACTTTGATGAAATTTTCAGAAATTTCCAGGAAGTTCTTTGAGGGAAAAAACTATTTTTAGAACATGTTAAGAATTAATTTCTGATGTACACAGTATGGTCATAAAGAATATGTATGAATACTATTGATTAAAGTGTGCAATGTGTGTGGCAACAGCGTACAATAAGAATTTTACGATTCATATATAATTTAAAAAAAAAGTTTCAGCAACTTCCTGGTATTGGAGAAAAGTAAGGAATAAGTTGAAAAATACTTAAGCTTACACGTGTCTTGAAAATCCATCTTAAATCTTTGAGTGGGAGGAAGATGATAACATCAAAATGGATCATGTTCATGTCGGAAAGCATTATTGGAAATGCCATTTTGATGGAAAGCGGAGTTTGCAAGTTCTTTAGGTGGGCGTTCTTTCTCTGGGAAGGAATTTTATAATACGTCTCAAATGCAGTGATCATGCATGGCACCGGCGGTGCAGTAACATTGCATGCGTGACGCAGGTGATGCGGTGATTAAGGATTGACTCCTGTGGTGCTGTAAAATTGCATCACGATTGACACCAGCGAAGCAGTAATCATGCATGATACCAGCGAAGCAGTAATCATGCATGATGCCAGTAAAACTGTCTGAATGAAACAGGCGATGTCGTAAACAATGGATGATACAACATTGCAGTATCCATGCCTGAGTGAATCGTTTGTCGCCAGTAACAGTGCGTGCGTAAAACAGGTGATGCAAAAAAACGAATCATGGAACCAGCGATGTAGTAACGCTGCATGTGTGAAACAGGTGATGCAGTAAACATTGATGGCACCGGTGATGCAGTAATAGTGAATGCGTGAAACGGATGATGCAGTGATCGTGCATGCGTGACACCGACGATTCAGTAATAATGCATGCTTGACGCCGGTGATTCAGTGATGAATTTTCGGCTTTGGCGGTGCGGTGATCAGTAATCATGCATGACACTCGGAATTCTGTAACAATGCGTGCATGTGGAACGGGTGATGCAGATATGCATGAGTGAAACGTGTGATGCAGTTATGAATGAATGAAACCAGCGATGTAATAACAATGCTCTATACTCGAGTGGATCGAGAAGCTATGCAGTCATTCGCGCTAGTGACCGTACTTCAAGATACACTAACTCCGGTCATATCGCCCTGATACAACTAGTGACAGAAATAAATACTATGCATGACCAGGATCTATCACTTACGTGATTTTAGCACATTGCACCGAAGGGCGTCGTCGCAATGGGCATGAAACACAGTGGCACTGGTGATGCAGTGATGCATGAGCAACACCAACGATGCAGTAATTGATACAAGCTGGGCACTAACGATGCAGTGATTGATACAAGCTGGGCACTAAGGATGCAGTAATTGATACAAGCTGGGCACAAACGATGCAGTGATGTAAGCTTGAAATTGCCGATGCATCCCTTACTATAAATCACTGGTGCGTATACGTTTTGGCTCTGGAGCCTGTTTCACCTAGTTCCCGGTCGTGCTGTACATACGTGAATATAGTTCGTTTTTTTTTTCAATGTTCTTCATTTTTAACTTCAAACGAACTTTAAAACAATATACCGGTATACAAGATAAATAAATAAGTTCATTTAAAAAAAATTCAAGTTAAATTTATTTGACGTTTTTAAATTGTTAACACTAATATTTGTATAATATATATTTTAAATCAGAAGACATATTTGACAGTAGTCTGATTCTCGGTTCTATTCTTTTGCAGACTTCGCTGCTTCGACGACTTCTGGGTAGTCCTACGAGTGCTAGGATATTTTTCAAAGCTGTCAGGACAAACTATGAATTGAATTTGTCCGCAGAGTTTCCAGCTATACTTCTGAAGAAAACGGCATATGACCGCCTTGTTCACGGTTCCCTAGATAGAGGGGGGAAAGTAGAACTTTTCTAAGAAAACTTAAAAGAAAACTGTTTGAGAGGAGAGAAGCAAAAAAATAAAAAAGCAACTACTTTAAGGACCATTATTCAACTTTACACTTTACCCATGGTACCGTATATACAAGAGGTATGAAAGTAGAAGAGTTTGAAAGGGTTGCTGGAACGGATGCGAGTTGGGAGAGAGGGGCGAGGGCCTCCTATGTCTCCGGTGTTATAAATTTTCAAGTGAATTCTCGGAGGGCAATATTTTTATTTTATGGGCCTAGGTTTTCGTACGTTATTCTACGGAATGCGAGAAGTTTAAATCACGTCTTCCACGAGGCTTGGGTCAGAGTAATGGTTGATATAACCCCATTGCTGTTGGCCTGCGTTTATTTTCGCTGCTCACGTCACTTCCCTTCCGGATATAATCATGTATGAGAAACATTCCGCGTTACGCAAGGTAAGTATTTCACTGGCTCCGTTGTCGTTTCGATTCAAAACGCTTACGTTAATCATTTACCCACACCCCCCTCCTTTTTAGAAGATGCTTATGTATAGCATACATTATAGGCCCCGAGATTACATTAATTGCGTTCATTATACTGGGAATTATATATGTATTGAACATTGTGAAGGACCAGGTACACCCCGATTCTCATTTCGGAGAGATATTAATGCCTTCCCGAAGGGAAGTTTTAGTCGTGTATACATTACATACTTAATGCATACACCGTCGACGTTTGTTATACGACGTAATGACCCACCCCTTCTTCAGAGCTACTTTCAGTGCGACAGGTGCTATCGGGTTTGGGAGAACCCCACACATATGGTAATTGAAATGAAAAAAAAATATGCATATATCAAACAGATTTTTTTGTTTTTAAACGAGGTGTCTGAGCATCATCTAATTTCCATACAATCAGAAAATTCCACATTCACCATAACCCGCTGTGACCTATCTCACAACCACGATTATACCCAATTCAACAGGTTACCCGCCCCCCCCCTCCACAATACCATGCAAAATCTCATGTAGAACCTCTGGTTAACAGACACCCGTGGAATAGGAAATGCCTGCTAACAAGGTGTCCACTAATCGGTAATGCATTGAAGCCCCTATTCCACGGATTTCACAAAAATGGGCGTTGATCAGAATTGTGCGCTAACAGGGAGTGCCCGTTAGAGGTGCCACTACATCTTTGTCAGTTAGATAAGCCTATATATATATATATAGTCTGATATTATATAAATTCATATCTCACCCTGTAGGATCCCAAGTTTTCGACGATGCACGTTAATTTGGCGTCCCTGCCGACTGGAACTGTGACGTTTGGGATTGGAACATGGAATAGTGGAGCATCATCATCTTCTGGGTCTGTAATAAAATAGATCAATATAATATTATTTGTTATATGTAATAATCACTGATGATAATGGTAATAATAAATATACAATATAAATATAATTGCACACAAAATAGCTAAAAATTTCACGCACAGACGCCGCTATACCACCACACACGTCAACAACAACAACAAAACGTTTACACAAACAAGGTATATATCGACGGCCCGGTTCAAAATGGCAGCAGCTCAAAATTGTATGTTTTGAGATATTTGCATTTTAAAGATTCACTTTGTATGAAACTGAATGAGAATCAACTCAGAGATTTAACTCTAGAAAGACGGGCGGGGTCTCTGTGACCCTTCACGCTATTTCTTCTCCCATATCTAAAGCAAGAATAATCCAAAATATCTGGACTTTTCCTTAATTATCCTGGTTTTATATTGTACATCGAAGTTTTTTCATTATCTTTCTTAGCAACGAAGGTACGAGTGGATATATCTAGAAAGACACGGAAGGGGTCACACTGAACCTCCCATATATTTCAGAACACATTCACCGTATAATACTACAAACATTGTCAAAATTGATTTTATATAAGGTCAACATTTTACTACTATAGTCTAGATTTTTACTACTATAGTCAACATTTTACTACTATAGTCTAGATTTTTACTACTAT
Organism: Pholcus phalangioides; assembly: GCF_987345545.1. Classification (NCBI taxonomy): domain Eukaryota; kingdom Metazoa; phylum Arthropoda; class Arachnida; order Araneae; family Pholcidae; genus Pholcus; species Pholcus phalangioides. The sequence goes on along the minus strand of NW_028301612.1, from coordinate 9,451,851 downwards.
AGTCAACATTTTACTACTATAGTCTAGATTTTTACTACTATAGTCAACATTTTACTACTATAGTCTAGATTTTTACTACTATAGTCAACACTTTACTACTAGTCTATTTATGCATCTAATTTTGTGGAACTCCGTCATGAGACTTTTTTTTACCTGCATTCCTATATGCAGATGTCGGCCAGCATGTGTCTTTGCGCCCGAGTGACATGGTGGTAAGATGCTCGTCTACCACCGTAAAGGTTGCTGTCGTGGTCCGTCCCAATTTTATTCAAACCCGAGGGAAGAGGATATGGATAAGAGATATTTTCCCGAACGAACTTGAGGCGACCACCGATGGACAGCGCCTTCCTTTCCAACCCATATCATGAATGGCAGTAAATTGCAATATAGCGATATGGTCAGGTGGTTGTAAGTGGTAGGTGTATCGGCGTTTGTTGTCAAGTCATTTTGCCAGATAACTTTTTTGTTCTGCAAAGCAGGGATATCCACGTGCTTATGATTGCTTCAGAAACTACAAAAAGACGCTGATTCACAGAAGAGGGAATTTCTCAGAAATTGGCAAAGACTGCGTGAAACAAACCCAGAAGGAGTTGTGCCGATGATGAGAATTCAGAGGAGAATGAGAAAAATACCCCCAGACATTGTGAACATTTGTGACGTATTGATGATGATTGGTTCAATCAGAATGAAATTATACCTCTGACTCATGTCTCAGCTGATGCAAAATGAAATGCTTCCAGAAACAATAAACACAAACCACAGAGAAACCTTGTTCTACACCAAACGTCAACTGATTTCCATAAATATCCGAGATTTCAATAATAGACTATTAATTGCTTCAAGAATTTCCTGTCTAGCGGTTGCAAAGAAACTGTCGCAAATTGAAGTATATGGAATGTCGTGGGACTTTCCTCGTCAATAGGATATGTGGAGGATTCAATATACATCTTTCTTTCTTTCAAACCGAGCACAAATGACGTCTCTCACCATCTATGGGTGATTTACTACCTAGTGAGTTGTGCCAGAGATGTGTACCTAACAGTCTGAGTGCATATGTAGTTTTGTGTTTGATATTTCAGTGCTGCCATCTCTGTTTCAGAGGGGAAGTGAGTGATGTTTTATGACTGAATTATATTTGTGCTGTTTGTAGGTCTGTTGCCGAGACTTATATCCACGTGCTTATGGTTGCTTCAGAAACTACAAAAAGACGCTGATTCACAGAAGAGGGAATTTCTCAGTAGTTGTTAATAAGTCTCTGTGCCGAGACTTTTTAGCAAGGAGATCGACTCGCATTCGAGAATTGAATTTGATAACCATAGAAAACCAACTTCAACTGACCACCACTATGGCGACGGTGGGGTTCGAACCCGGTCCTCGCGACGCGAGTCCGTCACTATGACCACTCGACCACCATAGCGGCGGATCCAATATACAGACGAGAACCGGTGTTTGCAGCATGGTATAGTCGTTGGTGAATTCAATATACAGGGTGCTTCAAAAAGAATCATTTGAAATGAGTATGTTACGAAAAATATTGAATATAGACACTTAAGATTAATTTTATATTACATGGCTAATCATAAAGCTTTTTTTTACAATCCAAATTAAAGGTGCCCAATATGTTCACCTTGCGATGCACGGCATATGTCTATAGGGTATTCAAATTCGTCCCCAACTTTTGCGAGCATGTTTGCATTCACCGCGAATCGATTTCTGTGGACTACGCGCGAAACTCTGTCGGATGAGCTCCAGATTTTCGTCTGGCATGCAGGGGAAGGGGCCAGGGGATTTACCTTTACACAGACAACCCGCGTCTCGAAATTGTTCATACCATCGCCTAATACTCTGAGTGGTAGGAAGTTCAGTCGACGAAAAGCACTATGAAGTAAGTCATTACGGACTCACTATTCGCGAAGCTTAGAACACAAATCGATTTCTGTTGTGCAGTCGCCATCTTGACAAGCACTAAAGTGGCGGCCGAAGGAAGAGCGTTAGCGCTACCTGTCGGCAACTGCGTGAAAGATATTTCCCTCTTTCTACCTATACATTATCCGATCAAAACGGATTGAAAGCTGAATAGTTATGGTTTTTTTTTTAAATCGGATGATTGGTTTTGAAACAACCTGTATTTTACGAGAAACCCACCCATTGCTTACAGATATTCATTTCCCATCACTCTGGAATTATATGATTTTTTTTTTTTCGAATCTTCTAGAACCCATCGAAAAGAACAATGCCATGTGCTTCCAACTGCGAAAAAAAAATCAAGATCACACTCGTTAACTTAGAGGCGATGTATCATTGAAATCCTATCGGAAATATAGAAAATATAAATCCCGAAATCTCGAATTTTTCCTCCGAACTGACGCTCATCAAGAGACATCGTTTACATAATATGCTTTAAAATATAAATAATAATATATTATAATGAACCAATGGTTTCACCCACTAGTTTTTTGTGTTATAACTCTATTCTGTCATAAAAATGTTAAAAATATTAAAATGTTCAAAAATTGCCGGAAAAATCTATGGTGTCACACAGACCCTTGCCCGTCTTTCTATTGCGAATGTGTAGGGAGTGAATAAAAGAGGTAGGAGTTGTTGCTTTTTTTGCAATATATATTGACATTTTCCATCGTTTTCATTGTGTGCATAACTCAATAATGCATTTTTGTGAGTTGCCTTTTTCGAATGGGGTTGTCGATATTAAGTTGCTTAGAAAAAAAAAAATCTTGCACTTTCTGTGAGTGTGTACCTAGATCTACATCGCCAAATGCCGGTTGATTTCAGATACACATTTCGTATTACAGGTAAAATCTCGATCATGTGCCATACGTCTTCGGCTTGTGAACGTTTAATTGATGTAAACAGTACAGCGTTATCTATGTACACAACTTTGAGCTATTTTTGAATTTATAATTATATTATGAAAAGTTTTCGTCTTACAGATCACGTTCGCGTGTGTTTATTTGGTAAATTTGTTGTAGTTTTCACTAAATGCGCAATCAATTTGTGGGCAATTGTATCGTTTTTATTTTATTAAAAGCATAAATGTATGAATATTTATTTTAGAAAAAGTAAATTCATTCAAGTTGGTCAATGGCTTCTGATGGTTAATATTCCTATACCAACGCATGTTAAAAGCGTTTCACGGAAATGATGTTTATAATGGCGGAATCAAAACTCGTAGTATAATAATCCTGATGTCCTATAAAAGTTACAAACAGGTGGGGGTGATGTGGCTCAAGATGATCGAACATTGAAAAAAAATTAAATGTTATTTTAATTTATTTCTGTGAATTTGAAATTCTTTTTGAAGGTCAAAAACTCGAAATTTCTTTGGAGAGATTCTCTCTGTGCTCTTCTGAAACCGTAAATGTTCCTTTTCCCCCTCAGTATCAACGTGGGGAAAGAACTATGACCTGGTCTAAAAAAAAAGCATGAGTTCAACTTTTAAGAAAGTGCGGGCCAAAAAAAAATTAGGGAGCCTAATGGCCAATAAGTCATATTCTCTCTGATACTGTTCCTTGATTCTCGCAGTAGTGTATTAACGGGTAAACCCAACTTCAAGGCAAACAGGGAGTCCAAGATTATTGGGCACTTTGCGCTTTGCTTATTGTGTGATAATTTTTTCATTAAATATGGATTTTTATTAATTCTAAAATTATTTTCCCACTGAATAGGAATTTTTCATTAATTCCGAGAAACTATTTTTTTTCATGAAATATAAATTTTCATAAATCATGATCGCTCCCTTAAAAAATTAAATTTCCCCCCTGTAGGGGGTGGGCCCCTCGTTGGGAAACACGGGGGCGGAGAGTAAACATTCAAACGTCATTTCCCATGTTTTGGAAATTTTCAAATTCATTGTTCTATCATCGGGGGACGGTATGTTATAAAAATTCCCAAGGCGTACAAGATGTGAGTGCTCCAGCCTCTGCTCGTCATAACAATTGTAATTTATTTATTTCGAATTTTACTTCAGAGACACATGCATATTTTTAAAGAGCATTCATGTGACTCGTGAGCAATGATTTGCTGACCCCTCGTCAGGAGAGTGAAAATTATGTTTAGCATGATCCTCACGTATTCCTGAGAGATCCATATGATCTGCCCAGGGAATTTGTTAGTGTTAATAGACATATATGCCCTAACCGGGATTCAAACACAGACCTGCACAGTCACAGGTTAGTTCAATTCACTAGATACTCAATTGCCAGGCGCGGCAAACAAAAACTATTTCAGTATTCTCTCGTACTTCATAACCAAAAAGTGATATTTGATTCTATAAATAACAAATTCATAATTTAGATACTGATTTTTCGGACATTGAAAGATCTGTTCATGCTTCTTCATAATTCACGTATATCCTTATAAATATGATTGAAATGTCTCATAATCTTATTAAAAGTATTCTCATCAAATGAGAATAATAACAAAATATTACTTGTATCAAAATATACAAAAATATATGAAAAATATATGACCTGGATCCATGGATCCGGTTTCATATGTCTACAAAAAATCAGGTACCAGTTCAGGAGACAACACACGCGGCAATGTATAAAGTAGTAGTAGCCCCTAAAAATAAATTACTCCTACATCGAAACACCAAACAGAGATATCTGTTCATCGGAAATCCATTGTATTTTATTTATATTTTTTTCATTTATATATTTTCTCGGGCCTCGACCTTTTCGTCCATTTTACGGTGATGCGAATCATCTATTTCATTGGATGATGTGGACGAAAAGAACATACACAAAAGAAGTAAAGAAAAATAAATAAATAAAATGGAAACAATCAAACGAGAAAAAAAATTGAGAAATGAAACAAACTCCCCCTTCACTCTTTCCCAAAAAAAAAGAAAAACGGGAAAAAACAAAATAACCAATTCAAAAAAAAAAAAGCAAAATTCAGACTGGAATTTTCTTCGGCCTCTCCCTTTGCCTGTGAACAATCTGATTTTTCCCGTAGATTGTTGTTGTTGCTGCTGCTGCTACGAGTTCCAAATGCAAGATGGGAGAGACGTTGTATCCTCAATAACTTTTATCGGAAAAATAATATCACTATAGGATGGAGGGTGGATGGGAAATATATATACGACTTTATCCCAGCGAGAAAATAAAACAGAAAGTACAGAACATTTTCTTCAATAACTCGTTTGATGAAGAACATAACTCTTTGATGGATTGATGGCTACTGAGTAGTTTTCCCGGAAATTTATAACATGCACTGGAGAACAAATGCGGCACCAGACAGGCGAACATGTATCGCTCAATTCACAAACAAGATTATTCCGTAAAACTGTGTCTGCCTCCGACGGGAGTATAAATTCTGTGGTTGATCTTCAAAATTATACAGTCGAATCCCGTTATAACGAACTTCAAGAGACCGGAGAAATCACTTCGTTATAACGGAATTTCGTTATAATGGAATTCCAGGTTTTTGCGTTGTTCCTAAGTAAACTTATCTGGAGGATTAGAAACGTGTTAAAACGAGATTTTCGCTGTAACGGTATTCGCGTTAAAGCGGGATTCGACTGTAATAAGATCTCAAGCAAAATCGTGGCAAAAAAAGAGAAAAAGTCTGTGATAGTGTAATAATAATTTGGGGGATAATTGAAATTTCCGTAACTATAAAATTGAAATAAATACAATAGTAAAATTTGCGTTTCTAAAATATTTCATTACAACTGTGTAATTAAATAAACTGTTAATCTTGGTGTTCTTTCTGGTACGTTTTAGCGGTAGTTATCTGACGTTGTGAGTCAACACATGTTTTACCATGGTCCCATACAGGGTGTCCTGTAAATCCCAATGCGGCATTTACCTTATCAACCAGCTGTCGTAGAGGTATGATTTCGGTTTGAAAAATGCTTGAAAGGTGTTCAGAAACTACAATGTACCAGTTATAAGAGTGAGAATACGGTGAGTAATAAAATAAAATAAAAATCTAAATTTTTATACGTCCCCCCTGTTCTCTACCTCCAGTTATAAAGTGATTGGCATGTCTGTCCTGAAGAAAACAGAAAAAAAAATTCACATTTCCGAGTGAAATATTTACCGAGATAGTTTAATTTAAAAATTGGAGGAAAGTTGGAAAATAACATTAAAAAGTAACGGGCAGAGAGCTATTTTCCCTATTTTACGCTGTACCTTCTCAACTTTTCTCAGATTTTTGGATTCGACTATTTCTGCGAATATTGCAGTTACAAACAGGATCTCATTTCTGTATTAAGGGATGGTATTTTTTTGGCCAGAAATATGCTTAGAAATTGAATTTTCTGGATGTTATGCCGAAACCTTCAACTGGGGCGAAAATTGCTGTAGTTAATGCAGTTAACGGAGGCTGCCACGTCTTCATTCAGCGCTTCACGCTACTAATGCGTGTTATAAAGAACTGAAATGTGTGTCTCTGGTGTATTGGTTAGCGCACTTGCCCGGTATGCAAGGGAATCTGGGTTCGATTCCCGGAGGAAACAAACCACATTTCTTTCCGAATATTAGTTTCGGCACAACATCCAGAAAATTCAATTTCTAAGCATATTTCTGGCCAAAAAAATACCATCTTTTAACAGAATAATCGATATTTTTGAATTTTTCTCTCGAAAATTATGAAAATAATATATTTACATTTTGAAGTTCCGTGTTTTCATTTCCAATTATTAATTTTCTTTTTTTTTCCATTTCATCATCTATCCGTTTATTTTTAAGTCATTTTTATTCCTTTCTTATTTAAATTTTTACTTATTTTTTCCAAATATAAATTTATCTGTAGTTGGAATGACGATATATACATAAATAGCATAACAGAATGAATTTATATGTTTACATTTGAATTCATAATGATATTCAATATTTAAAATTCTTGATTTTTTTTGTCTATGATTATCTGCGTATTCTTTTTTGAGATATATACTACAACCGCCGATATTGCGAAGAATTTTCATTCAAATGGAATAAATTAATTTGTTTTATAAGACGCATGTATAAATTGTCGTATTTGAGATTTTTCTTTTTTGATAAGTAAATAGATAAATCGATAAGAATTTACTTTATATATCCAAATCAAAATAGAAGCCGAAATTTTTATAATAAAATAAAATTTTAATACCAACCATTAAAATTTTATATAAAAAAAAAATTTTCATACCAATCAAAAAAAGAAATGTCAATTAAAATTTGTTAGAGCAATATCCTAAATAATTCAAAAAAAAAATTCAATTATTAAATTGTTCTCAATTATAATTTTACGTGTTTGGAACCTATCACAGCTCATATATTTCCTTCCTTTTTGTTTTACACTTTTTTTATATTCTGCAACGTCTCATAAACTCGTAAATACTTTAAAAACCAATAAAATAATGAAGGAATATGAATGCGGATGGCGAAAATGTTATTCCCACAAAAGGGGATATTTCTTATGGTACACAAAAAAAAAAGTTCAATTTTTTATTGATAGAGGGCTAAGGAAACCGGTCTGGCAAACATTCCTATTACTAATAACGTCGACTCGCTTCTGGTTGACGTAAAACAATTTCACCAATGCAGTAACAAGAATCAGAAATAAGCTGTTAATCGTACATCCTTGCATTTTATTGGACTCTGATTTGCATGGTATAGGTGAATGGTCGGCAAACTCATTAGTCAACAGAGCCAAATATCAACAGTACAACGATTGAAAAATTTGTTTTGAGAGCCAAATTTTTCAAACTTACACTATATAGGTAGGTACATTGTTATTAACTTAATTAAGGTACTCCTCAGCTGGACTTTGCTAAAAACGTCCTCGATCTGATCGAGGTACGTTCGCTGAGGTCGGGCCCGTCCAACTCTCCCATCCACACTGGTCTTGTATACTTGTTTCGTCCATCCTCTCTCTATATATATCCAAACCATCTCAACATACCTTTTTCAATCCTCCACACTACATCTTCTTTCACTCCACAACGCACCCTAAAATTAACTTAGTAAACAGTTTATTAAGTTATTATTTTACTTGTTGTCTTTCGGATATCTGGCTTCCTTCTCTGGGAAATGTGGGGAAGACGGGTTCACTGTACCTTCGTCCGACGAGATGTTAGCCGGAGGACGTCGTCGATGAAAGCCCAAGGCACTCCATCTTGTGGGGCAGAAGCCCCAGGAGCATCGGATGGTCGCCCCTGGTGGATTGCTTCAGCAGCGATGACTGATGTTTGATACAGATGGAGAGTGGTGACCACGGGAGAGTCGTCATGAGATATGGTAGTCCAGGAGCGTCGGCTTCAGATGCGTGGCCCCTGGTGGGTGGCTCCTAGCAGTGTTGACAGATGTTGGGTGCGGATGGAGAGAGTTGCCCACGGGAGAGTCATCGTGAGAGGTGGTAAGTTGTGGTCGAGGAGCGTCGTCTTCAGATGTGTGGCCCCTGGTGGATCGCTTCTAGCAGTGTTGACCGACGTTGGTTGGAGAGAGGAGGCCTCGGGAGGCTGTCATGAGAGGTGGTGGCCCAGGGACATCGTCTTCTATGATCTGGCAGGGTAGAGGTTGACGTTCCTTACTTTGGAAAACATTGCATGTCCCCCATGTTCTGAGAGAAGACTCGTCTTTTGAGGCCATCTACCCCGAGTACCTTAGGAAAAAAGTCTCCTTTTCGACAACTTTTTTCCCGAACTTCCCAGTTTCGGCCCGAAATCCAGTTTTGAATGGTCGCGGTAGTGTAACGTGACATCGACAAAACTTCGAACTAATTTCTATCTCCCCACCCCAAAAAAACACCATTTTCGTTAGAATAACTTTTTCCCATACCGCTACCGCATTTGAAAATTCTAATTCTTTCAGTTTTTATAGATTTTTAAAATATTTACGAATTTATAGGACACTCTTTATTTCGATTTCAGACTTAAATCATAGAAATGCATTTCCCTCAGGTGGCACACACTCTTTGTCAATATTTCTGCATTTTCATTAATTCCGCAAATTTCGAATTCGAAAATAAAAAGACAAATATACATAATGCCCCTTAAAAATATTATTTGACACGTTTTAAATATTTTCAATTACGTAAAGGAACTAAGACAAATATACTATCTTATTTATATAAATATTTGTAGGGAAGATCTCGGTAATTTGATCAAAGAATGAAAATGTGTGCACTTTTACAGTATCGAAATTAACAGGTGTACTTAGGATGAAGGCGGAATAACTCAAATTTCAGTTCATAAAGTTAAGTATTAATGACACATTCGTAGTGAACATATTTGTGAAGTTAATTTATTTACAGAGTAGGCAGAGCATGTAAGATATTTCCCGTATTGAGTTAAGAGCATGTATTTATGATGTGAAATTCAAAATTAAATATATTTAATGCACATAAAAAATAACGTCGTAAACGGAGTTGTAGAATATTCAAGATCTTAAGAAATCAATAATTTATTCATAGAATTGTATTTGAAGGGAAAAATACGGTTTAATTAGTATGAAATTCCATTATATTGACGGATAATATTGTGCATCGTTATTAAGGCTGGTACTTTTGACTTTTACTTGGCATTTCGCGGCCCCCCACTAAATACATATTCATCATTACATATGTACAGGGTGTCCCATAAGATTCTTGAACAAATTAAATATTCGTAAAAATTGAAGGAATGTTTATTTAACAGTAGTTTATGAAAAAGTTATTCTCACAAAGGGGGATATTTTGCGAAAAAACAATGCGAACAAACAATATAGTTTAGACTTTTTGCGATAGAGGGTGTTACATGAAAGTAAATCATTGGTGATTGAGAAGCCTAAACGTTTAATCTCTTCTGAGTGTGAAACGTTCGTAAAATTTTAGCCGGCCGGCGACCTCTGACTGAGGTAAAACAATTCCAACCATGGTGAATTGTTTGGAATTTTAAAAATTGAAGGAATGTATATTAAATACAATACCCCCTTCCCAATTATCCACCAATGCCAACATCATCATGAACGAACCCACGCTCTTTTATTGACTGTGTAGTCTAGGACGCTCGCCAGGTTCGATACCCCGCAAGGGCAGTTGAATTTTCTTTCTTTCCTAAATCCATCTTCGCATCAGCCAGCTGTTGAAAAAAAAATTTTTTTCTCTCTCTCACATTCCGTAAATACAAACTGATAAAATTTTCAAACAAATGGTCATGTTGAGTAGCAGTTGAAATAAAATTTCTTATCAATGCATTCAAGTAGCGTTCTAAGGCACAGTGCCCAACTGTGTACATTCAGCCATGATCGTGATAATAATGATAGATAGATAGAACCGCTCACAACCCCGGACTGATGCAAAGCACCTTACTTCAAAAGAGGCAGAGTTGTGTAGGAAAAGTTAGCAAACATTTATAGTGGTGGCTCCCCTTGCCCCGTGCTCGCAAGTTTCGAATCACTCGCGTCGTTCTCCCCATGAAGACAGTCATAAACTCGATACAACGTACAAGACACTTGACTGAAATGGACAGCTGAACCAATTGACTAGGGAGAAAAATTTCACGTGCGCCCACTGGCACGTAAGGGCCTGAGACCGCAGCCAGGGATTTCGAAAGAAGTGTGGAAAAGACTTGCGGGCAAGAGAGAAGAGGTAGAAGCTGGCATGTTGAAGTGGGAGAGATTTGAAAATGGTATAAATAAACAATATATACAAAATATATATAAACAGCGCCTCGACTGTGACGGGAAACCAAGAAACAAAGCCTCCATCCACAGTGCTGGGCAGTTTTGTTTCCCTTTCCTTTTACAGAATATGCAATGTACACACACAGAAAGCACACAGAGCCTGCACTGCGAAGGGGATAATCAAACAGAGCCTCCGTTGATAGTGCTGTAATATTGGTACAAAGGTAATATTGGGTACACATATCACCCTGAGCTCATGCAAATATTCAAGGTTACAAAATTAGTATCATACTATAAAAGTGCGACGGGAATAATCAAGCACAGCCTTCGTTCATAGTGCTGGGTGGCAGCGATCACATTTGAATTTACCACACATATTTACATAATATATTTATATAATATACACTATTTACATAATATAAATTTCCCTTTTTATATAATTATTGATACACAAAAACATCACTATGCACGACACATATATTGGAAACAAATGCCATAATGAGCTCATACAAATATTCAAGGTTACTGAACCACCATCATACTATGAAATTGTATATACAAAAACATTCATAAATTATTCATGGTGTATTATTAAAATATTATGGTTTATTAGCCTAAGTGTGTCTCCCTCTATATTGAATCTGCACCTGTTTCAGATTCTACTTCCAAATCACTAGTGGATTATGCACGGCTCCCAGTTATTATCGAAATATTTCTTTATTATTTATCAGATAGCACAAGATTTGTTGTAGTTTCCTCGTTGCAGGTATTTGTAAAATAATTTTCCGTTTCCACAAGATCTCTCGTCCGTTCGGTGGCGTCTCTGAATGGTATCCCTTTGTGTAGTCGCACTGTGTCACATAGTGTATCACGCTTCCCGGATGGCCGCATCTACACATGCTGGTCTGGCTTATTTTGAACGTTTGCATGTATTCACCGAATGGACCGTGTTCTGTGAGGAACATTACCATTTCTCTCGGCATGACTTCTTTCATTTTACCCACTTTTGGTATCACGTCGAAGACCTTTCTTCCAGTTGTGCATATTTGCCAGTGGTGTTGCCATTTCTCTGACGCTTCTTGCGAGAGCAGACTTTTAATGTAGGATGCCGGTAATTTCATTTGGTGGTTTTCATATTGATGTTTTGTAGCGAATTTATCCACCATTTCATTCCCCTCAATGCCTACATGAGCTTTCACCCATCGTATTGTAATCTTCCTGTTGTCCATCAGTATCTTTCTAATGTCATGCACTAGGCTATGAGGGTATTGTACGTCTCGTATTGCCTGTATACATGACATGCTGTCTGTGTTTATAGTTGATTTCTCTGCAAAAAGTTTTGCATAATTGACCGCCATCCAGATTGCTTATAACTCTGCTTTGAATACAGTGTTGTTATTGAGCAATCGGCAGTTCCATTTGTCCGTTACTTCACCCATGTATATACTGATGTAGGCGGCCCTTACGCCGTCCACAGTCTTTGAACCATCTGTGAAAATGATTCGATTTGTTGATTCTTCTACATCTGTGGTCAAGACCTGTGTCGGCAAAATATCTTTCACCGGGTGATACGCCCATTGTGGATGTTTATGCTCTACATCTGTAGGAAGATATGTTACATTGTTTATATTAATCTCACGCTTTAGCCTTAAATTTGCTTTCGGTACTTCGTTCTCCAAAAGTATATGTAGTGCAGGATTGTTAGTTAATACTTTTAACGCAGTGTTTGGTGTTGTGGAATCGGCTCCAGTGATGAATAGCAGGAATTTTCTTTGAAGAGAGTCTACTTTTGTTCTAAGTTGTTGTTTGGGATCACCGAACCATGCAGCTGCACCATATGCTATAATGCGAATGGCGACAACTTTATTTCTAATTCTTGTATTAATGCCACATGCAGGACCAGCCATTCTTTTAAAATTTTGTATTCATTTCTGTGTTTTCGTGATAAGATAATTCACATGTTTCAACCATGTCAGGTTTCTATCACACGTTATTCCTAAATATCTGATATTCATATTGTGTCTTATTGGATTGTTTCGCAGCCTAATGGTTGGTCTTCCCTTTCTGGGAGAAATCCATAAGTAATTGGATTGGAAGGATTCGATTTATAATTTATTTTTTGTTTGCCATGTATCCAGTAATGTCATTGCTGCTTTTGCGTGCTCAGTGACTTTGCGAATTGTTGAATCACCAATTAACATAGCAATATCATCCGCATACACTTGAATTTTTATATTTTCAGGTGAGTTTTTCGAGACAAAAATCATTTATGACAAGGTTCCACAGCATCGACCCACTACAGGAACCTTGAGGGCATCCTTTCGTTTGAACTATAGTGGCCACACCTTCATCCGTAAAAAGGGATATCTGTCTTCCTCTGATTGCATCAATCATTGTTCTTCTCACATTGTCCGGCATTGAAATGTTGAGAAGTTGCTTTACTATTATTGTTTTATGTGAAATGTTATTGAAGGCTCCCTTAATATCTATTGATATTAGGGCAACATCTTGTTTTTGCTCTTAAATGTTTGTATGCTGTCATGAATCTTTGAGAGTGCTGTCTCCTTCGAGAACCCTCTTCTAAATTCATGTTGCTTATCGCTGATCCACTTTGTTTTCTCGATGTAGTAGTTGATTCTTTGTGTCAGTAATTCGAGGATTTTTCTCACTGTGCTTGGAAGAGTTATTGAACGGTATGCATTGATATTGTTCGGATCTTTTCCTGGTTTCAGAAATAGTATCAGCTGTCCTTTCTTGAATGTTGTAGGGAAAGTATTGAAGCTGAGTGATAATAATGAGAAAACGAAACGGATGACTACTGGATTATAATGCTCATAGGGCCATTAGAAAGGGTCTAGCAAACGACGATTTCCATACGGAATAATTGATAAAATTCTCGCACTATGCGTAATATTCCGTAAAATATTCGAAATTTTCTTAGTTTTCATGGTATAGTGTCCAAGTGAAGAAATATACATGATATATTTTTGAACAAAAATAATACACAGTGTCGTGTATCACACAGAAAAAAATCAAGAATTTTCATGCAGTTTTGGCGCTCATTCATGTATCATATTATCTAGTGCTGCCAAAAAAAAAATTATTTATTTTACGTCTTTTTTTAAAAAATATTTCGCAGAATATTTTTCTTCAATTCCAACCGACATGCTTGAAAACAACAGTAAACCAGGGGAAAAATAAGCATGGATACGAGAAATTGATTTCGTTTTTTGGCAATGTCATACATATGAGCTCACAATTTCACGAATGAATGGGAGAATAAAAATCTAAATTTTTATTCTTCCCACTGTTTGCACGAACACGAAAAACTTCCATTTCTCGAGTTTTTTTTCTGCTAGATTCCTCACAATATATATTGATTCATTGCCTGTCCTTGCAGTTTCAATCAATGTGAAACATACATCGTGGTCAAAGAAATGCGCAAGATTGAATCCAATGATGCCAAGTCCAAATAAAATTCTCACTGGATATAACATGATTAACTACACAGGATGCACATCCCAGAAAGGAAAAATAAAAACTGAAGGAATAATGTCAAAGTTTCTTTGAAAGAAAAATTTTCTTCTGCGAAGGCATATTTATCTTTGGATCTACTATCCAAATACTGTTACGAATATGTGTCATCCTATTTCAAAATTCAATTTCCATAAAAAATAATGTCATGTTTCAATTTTCTAAGACATACATGCATTATTGACGTGGATACTGTCAGGACAATGTGTTAGACAGAACTTTCGTTGGGAAATCGAAACTAGAAAGGGTGATAGGAAGGCAGTTTCCCCCTCAGGCTTTATATTACACAGCGAACAAACTCGATTCTATTGGTCATAGAAACATCCAAAACCAAATAATATATGCATATTTCTTACCATTAAAAAAAATTCGCACACATCTGTATAATAGTTTGTTATACATATGTGTTACGCTTGTAATAAGTTCATGGTGTTATGATAGATACACTAGTAAATAATGGTGAATTCTAGGAAAGTCCTAGCAGTATTTTGTAAGCTGAATTTGTGAACCCAAATTTCAATGTTCTCTCTAAACCAAGAGTGCTTTTTGACATATCGTATGAATTTAAAAAAAAATGTTCATTAACGTAACGAAGTTGAAAGATATACAATTCAAAGCAAATTGCATATATATTTTTTGAAATTTCGAATCAATTCTTCAGGTATATTTTGTGTTTAGAATGTTCACAAATAATCTGCCAGCATACTCAGTTTCAATTGCATCAACAAACTTTATTAGGAAAATTCACCGCTAAATTCGTAAATAGTTTAAAAATTCATACGAGTTGAAGAAATTGAAAAATATATAAAATTTGCATGCGCTTTTCGAAAAAAAGTATTCTCACAACGGATGATTTATTTTTTAAACAGGAAAATGAATTCAATTCTTTCTCGATAGAGGGCAGTGCACGCCATTCGGTAATGGACCTGAACCGCCCTCCAATCTGTGTCCAAAACGTTCGTGAGCCTTGAGCTGGTGATTCGCGACAACTTCACCGATCATGATTAATTCTCCCCCCCCCACAATGCCAACATCACAATAAGAACCTTATGTAAGCAACAGAAACAGGATATTCAGAAATTCGTGTGAATTTCACATCCTAAAATTTATAGGACTCTGATTTACATATTTCCAGTGATTACGTTTCGTGCAGCGCCCTCTATCAAAGGAATTTCTGCCTTTTCTTTGTACTGTACAAATCATCCCCTTTCGCGAGAATTACTTTTTCGCGCGCAATGGCATTCAAAAAAAAAAAATCAGTTCCTTTCGATTTTATGAATATTTAGACTATTTACGAACATGTGACACGTTGTGTGTGACGTTGCTGATTACCTAATATATTCGAGATCCATATATTGTATTCGCACACACACAAACACAAAGCCTACAACAGGCAAATCGCCCATAGAGTTGGCTGAGAAAAAAAGACGACCATGAAACTTATGGATGCTGCAAAATACAGCAGCCCGATATAAAAGCACATTTTATCCTTTATGAAAGAACCAATAATAAATAAACTTTTTTTTTTGAGCCACAGTCCGTAATCTTTTTATTGGTTTGAAAATGCAAATTTAATCGATTTTTGTCCTAGAACTCCTAGCTGTTAGTGGAATTGTACGACCCATCTGCAAACCCCTGAGATCCAAGTTTGGGACGCGACCGATAGGACAAGAACCCCAGTTATAGAATATAGTTATTACAGGAATGAGGTTGGAAAATAAACTGAGGTTTCTCAGTACTGAGATTTCCGTACATAGAAATGGAATGGGATATTATTACCCAAGGTCGGGATAAATATGAGTATTTTGATTTTTCGATTCCCCCCATACGAGGTGAGGCTTTTGTATATATAATATGATATCGAAAGAAAAACCTCGCTTTTCCTTCAACTCTAAATAATATAAATATGAAACTTCCTCAATTTCCTAAAGAAATTTGAATGCTTCATTCCAAGTAAATAGAGAAGACTTTCTGAAAGATAAATAAACACATCCACAAAAGAAGAAATAAGATATAACCAATACGCCTATATAAGAAACTACTAAAAATTCCATTTTCGGAATCAAATCTAATTGAAAAAAAAGAAGAAGAAATTTTGAAATCTAATACGACTTGAACGAATATTGAAAATTCTTTCGAAAATAAACTTTTATAAAATGAAGTTCTCGGGCAAATTAAAAATTTAAGTTTTGAAGGGGAAAAAAATATTCTTAAGTAAGTAATATATTTTTTTTATTAAAATTTTGAATAAGGAATTTTCTTGTGTATTTTATGTGTATTTTTCCGGATACTTTTTAATGAGTGAATCTTCTTCTTCTTTTAAAGTCTTCTTCATGTTCAATTTCCGTCTTTTCTTCAAAACGTTTCAATAACTTTAATTTTCGAATGAAATTTTCACAGAATTTTATTTTATTTACTGCGTCGCGACGAAATAAATCTATAATAAGATTCATTCACAATATAAGTTCTTTTACGAGAAATATTTTACTTAAAACGATATTCTTGAAGAAATAATTTTAATTTGTTTTTCCCCTTAACGTATATGAGTTTGTTTTTTTGTTGCTGTAACGAAAAAACTTTAAAAATGTTATTTATTCGACGCGAAACTTCGAAATATTTGTATTTTTCTGCAGTAACTAATTTGAAGAATGTACCTATTTATCAATTTATATGAAATCCTTGGTTTTAAGGGGAAAAAAAATTTTAGAGATATTTTCTTAGAGTCAGAAATGTGAACAAAATCTAAAATCATTAATAACTATGTAGTAAATATATTTTTCAATATAATTTTCCATTGTTATCATTCCATTTATTTTTCGTAGATTACATGATACATTTTGTTTTCTGTGCAAGATATAAAAGCTCAGAAAGTCGAAACGAAACAGCATAATAAGCACGACAAAGAGCCCCACTTCAAATTAATGCTGCAATCATACATTCCCTGGTGCTTATAAGTAAATACAAATGCAAATATTAGTCACAAAATAGGCACAAGCTTAAAACTGTGGCTTTGTGGAAGGTTGTTAAAAAACTCTCAAGCGGATTTTTGAAAATAACATACTGCCTATTACAACTATTTCTCGAAATTTACCTTTCCAAATTGACTACCTCAGTCAAAATGTTAAATTGAAGCAATAGAAAAGCTTTCAAGCTTAAAAAAAAACGAATGACAAATTGTTTTTTAGTTGTCATTTTAGATGCAATAAGCTGTATAACTTTATGAAAACACAAGTGGAAATTCATAAAATACACACGGGAAAAAGAATTATTTCTTATTCTGTCAGATTTATTTCAGAAAAAGGCTGTTTTTTTATTTTAAAATTTAGATATTTCATTCCTTGTTAAAATATCTTGGCAGTGCGCGCATTTATTTGTACTCCCATCACAATTTGTTTAAATTTCCACCTACGTCCTTAGCTGAGGAATTCGACTTGAGCAATTTAAATTTTCCTGATGGTTAGCATAGCAATTGTTCCAAATTTCTCCCTGAATGGAATTGGTTTTCTGTATCGTCCTGCGAATTACTTTTCCTTGAAGCTCTATTAGTCAGTCCTTCGTATAGAAATACGGATGAATTGAAAATGAGAGAATTGATATCAGAATGACGGAATGAAATTATTCCAGAATTATTGAAAGAGAAGTAATTTCATAATTTAAAAAATATCCTAAATATCCGTAAGAAAATTCAGAATATAAATCATACGGTGAAATTTAAGACTTGAAACCCAAATGAACAAAGGGTGGCAATTCAGAATTAAGGAAATCAATAATTTCAGAATGATTAAAGTAAATAATTCCAGCGTGATTAAAATAAGTAAATAAATTTGGAAATTAATGAAAAAAATACGAAATGATCAATTTAAATAAAAGAAATGTTTCAAAATATTGATGGGAAAAATTGCTGCACAATTAATGAAAAAAATGCTTGGGAATTAATAAAAAGCACTTCATAATCAATGAAAAAAAAGTCGTTTCAGAATTAATAGAAATATTTGTTTGATAGTTTATGAAAAATAATGTTTCAGAAGTAATGGTAAATATGTTTTAGAATTAATAAAAAAATTGTTTCATTTTTTTTTTAGAATTTTTCATAACTAAGAGAAATATTTGTTTCATGATTGATGGAAAACATTTGTTTCATCTTGATGTTTCAGAATTGATCGAAAAAATTATTTCAGAATTGATCGAAAAAATTATTTCAGAATTGATCGAAAAAATTATTTCAGAATTGATCGAAAAAATTATTTCAGAATTGATCAAAAACATTATTTCAGAATTGATCGAAAAAATTATTTCAGAATTGATCGAAAAAATTATTTCAGAATTGGTCGAAAAATTATTTCAGAATTATGAAAAATTTGTTTCATAATATTAAAAAAAAAATTAAAGAATTAGTTTTAGCATTGGCGAAAATTTATACTTAGTGGAAGAATTAGTTTCAGAATTAGTGAAAATTCAAAACTAATGAAATAAATTATGACAGAAATAGTAAGAGATATATTTCCATAAGTAATAAAACAATAATTCTATAAGTAATAAAAACAATAATTCTATAAGTAATAAAAACAATAATTACAGAATTCATAAAATAAATAATAATAAATAATTCCAGAATTAATAAAATAAATAATAATAAATAATTCCAGAATTAATAAAATAAATAATAATAAATAATTCCAGAATTAATAAAATAAATAATAATAAATAATTCCAGAATTAATAAAATAAATAATAATAAATAATTCCAGAATTAATAAAATAAATAATAATAAATAATTCCAGAATTAATAAAATAAATAATAATAAATAATTCCAGAATTAATAAAATAAATAATAATAAATAATTCCAGAATTAATAAAATAAATAATAATAAATAATTCCAGAATTAATAAAATAAATAATAATAAATAATTCCAGAATTAATAAAATAAATAATAATAAATAATTCCAGAATTAATAAAATAAATAATAATAAATAATTCCAGAATTAATAAAATAAATAATAATAAATAATTCCAGAATTAATAAAATAAATAATAATAAATAATTTCAGAATCATAATTGAAAAATAAAAACCGTTTCTGATCAAACGAAAATTCCAAATAAATGGAAGAAATAATTCCATCATTAACGAAAAAAACACTGCAACTTTTACATCCGAAATTCATCATCAGATATGAACTAAACAAAGTCGGAAAAAAAGTCGGAAATTTCCATTTATTTCCTCAAACATTCGTATGCATTATACATGTTATTTGATGTCAAACCATACATCCTTACATCATACTAACATATAAACAAAGTATACATAGCTCTATCCATATTGAATTGCACAACCGATGAGCACGACATAGCACCATCACATACATCATGCATGAATCTCTGTAGCGCGCGAGTAATTTAGAAAACTCCACCGAAAACTCTCCAATTGACCGATAGGATAGAAAGAAACACGAGGATATGATGGGGGTCGGACTGTAATTCTCTTCTCCGGAGTCGACGGGATTCATCCTCATTTTCGATTTATGGCGGTGGATACAGAATAAAGAAAAAACGGGAAAAGAAATCCATGAAAAGGAATCCTTTTTTTTTATATATTTTCATTGGTTATTCTCAAATCACTCAAGTCCAGTATATAAAAGTCGTCCAGTTCATGTCATACATCTGCTTCTCCTCCAACACACACACACACACTCTCAATGTCTCCCTGTACATCGATCAAAATTGCGCCGTCCACCATTCTCCTATTTCCCACAATTCATTTTTTTTTTGCCATAAAAAAAGTAAGATGAATTTCTCTTTTGAAATCCCCGCCATCGGCAGAAATTTCCTATCGGTATGAACTATATAAAAGACTCATCTAGTTTTCATGTCCTTTTACTGCATCAGTGATGTTTCCAGTTTCATGGGAGGAAAGAAGAACGTTTATTCTACTTTTATTTTATTTTTTTTTATATACCTATATTTTATAATGCTATTTTTTCTGTCTTTCCTTTTTTTTTGCTATTATTTCTTTCGTATGATTAGACTGGTTCCCATCGGGACTTTTCGTTACGCGAGGCACGTCCAGTGGAAAAAGGTTTTAGTTTCGTGTTGTATTACATGATATTCTCTTCGTGTTTCCAAAGGAATGAGGAAACTTTATAAATAGTTATTATAATGTATTTGAACTCAGCAGAGATTACATTAAGGAAAGATTCTTTGGAATCGGCAGTGACTGAATCATAAGGGAGTTTTCAGCATAGTTTCCGTCTAATTATTAATTTTAATGAGGTTGGTACACGATCTTTGGCTTTCCCCAATGCGAAAAATCCTCCGGTTCAGTAAAGGTACATTTATAATTTTTTTGCTGACCATAGGCTCTCAATAGCTTTTTCCACATATTTTTATGCAATTTGGCGAGAGTTTTTAGGATTTTAGTTTGTTTTTTTTTTCAAACCGAGCACAACTCAGGTCTATTGCCATAGGCAATTTACTACCTAGTGAGTTGTGCCGGAAATGTAAGTGCGTGTACCTAACAGTCTGAGTGCGTATCTAGTGTTGTGTATGATTTTTCAGTGCTGCCATCTATATCTCAGAAGTGAAGTGAGTGATGTGTAGTGACTGAATATTTGTACTGTTTGTAGGACTGTTGCACTCTGTGGCGAGACTTTTTAACGGGGAGATCGGCTCGCATTTGCGCCTTGAAGTTGGGAACCACAGAAAACCAACTTCAGCCAACCACCACTGTGGTGACGGTGGGGCTCGAACCCGGGTCCCCAAAATTGACCCATATTTTGCACCATAGTTTTTCTTTAGATCGTTTCAGTGGGAAATCCTCTCGTTACAGCATCCGCAGTGTTGAGATAAACACAAAGTTCAAAGTTTCAAGACATTTTGAACAAGTCGTGTTTGAAAAATATTTCGAACATTATATTGGAAAAATATGTTTGAAAAATTGTTTATACATTATATTGAAAAATGTGTTTGAAAAATTTTCTTAAACATTAAATTCAAAAAATGTGTGTTTGAAATTTTTTTTAGAGTTTTATTGAAAAATGTGTTTGAAAAATCTATCTGACAAAAATCCAGTTTGTTTTGAGAAAAGTTAAATTTAATGGGAAAATTTTTTTTTACATGTGTAATGTCTGCCAGTGGTTTATGTTAAAATATTTTAGGAATACTTCTAGTCCAGGTCCAGCTTGAACGCAAAAGATTTTATGGTATTTAAAAATTTTAAACACGAAAACGTGTTTGTTGGCAAATTTGAGTGCACCAACCCCCCTCCCCCTTCCTCGCAATTTCATTCGAAAACTCAGTAATGTCTGCACAGCAATATGATATTCACCCAGATAATAAGTCTATCCAGTAATACAGTTGCAATAATGTTACATTTTTTGGAATTTGATTCGAGTGTTATAGTTCTATATTAATTTGTTTCCTGAAATTAAGCTGTGATATACCTGTCATAATTACAGTAGCTGTCTAATGAGCACACTGCTCGTGAAGCCATAGTTTAGGTTTACGAGAAGCAGAGCATAACGTGAGTTATGGGAATGAATTCTCTACAAATAATCAACAAAATATCACAAGTCTAGACATAATCATCATTAAAGTCTTCATTTCTGAACCTTCTGCTTCACACATTTCGGAATTTATTAAATATCCTACACATCAGGAATTCTCAACATTTTGAGGTCGGTGGCACCCTTAGAAACGATGCTGAATATTTCGCGTCGCCAATCGGTCGATGTTTAAGCAAATTAGCAGCACTGAAATGACGCAAGACATACCTGTTTGGAATTACAGTTCTATTATTTTCTTCTGTTTTCTGTCACATATTTGAAATATCTAAACATTAAATCTAGTTCGATAATTGATATACTTTATTTCTTTCAAACCGAGCGCAACTCAGGTCTATCACCATCTACGGGCGATTTACTACCTAGTGAGTTGTGCCGGAAGTGTAACTGTGTGTGTACCTAACAGTCTGAGTATGTATATAGCGTTGTTTTGATTTTTAAGTGCTGCCTTCTATATTTCCGAAGTGAAGTGAGTGAGATAATTGGTATACTAGAGACTTGTAAAGTAATTGCATATTGTGTGTGTTGGTCTTAGTAAAATCGCTTTTAATTCAATTTATAACTTTGTGTGACTATCTGGGAGTTATTAGATTACAACGTGGCAAAAAAAAAAAAAAAAAAAAAAAACAGCGTCAGGTTACAATCTTAAACCAAACAATGATATTATATTTATACAGCTACAAATACCTTGTGTGTTATTGTGACTAATATATAACAACTTTACTATTGCATGACTGGTCCCATTATGAAGCTTGCCCAGTAAAAACAGGGTTTAGTTTCGTGGTATTACATGATGTTCACCTCGTGGATTCAGGGGAATAAAAAAAGTATATGGATAATCATTAAAATAGATTTGAACTACAAAAATAAAGAAAGGATTCTTTGTGAAACATATCAGCAGTCATTGAACATCACTAGTAACTAGGATCACACTCACATCACTAGGATATGTTTTCAAGCCAAGCATTTTGATAATTTTCATACCCTGAGTGTTTTTCACTATATAACATATGGAATTTATCTGCTAATAATTCTATGTTTAGATTTTAGGCATATGACATTTTTTGGAATCTTACTCGAGATTTATCTTTCCAATTATTTGCCATCTGAAATAAAGCTTTGATATTCTCCTCGGTTACAGTAGCTGTATAACGAGCACACTGCCCGCACGTGAAGCCATACTTTATGAAATGCCTAGCATAGTTTGAATTACGGGAATGACTACGCGTCAAATAATCAAAAAACATAAAAAGTCTAGACACAATGATCATTAACGTTTCCGTGCTCCGTGCTTCACGCTTTTCGGAATCTATTACATTTTCCGTAGATCAGGAATTTTGAATGCTTTCAATCTTACTATAATTACATTAAAAAATAATAATATTAGCGTCTTGAATATTTCGCGTCGCCCACAGCTTCATCTTGAAGCACTTCAGCAACACTTAAATGACACATGACACCTCATCTCCCCCCCCCCCCATTTAGAATTGCATATTGTTGCTCTCATGAAGCGACATACGTATTTACTAATGCCACTGCACTTTGGAACGATACGGTGGAGGAGTCTGCTCAACTTGCGTTCTTGAGATTATCTCGGAGGGGGGGGGGGCAGCATGAGTAGGAGTATAGTAAAAGGCAGTAATGGAATATGTTTAAAGGAACCCCGGAGAGTTCTAAAAAAAAAAAGATGCGTTAAAAATGATTCTTGTGAAGAGAGTGACTACTTTAATAATCCAACAGCATGTTGATTGTTGAAATATGCCGGGCTGCACATAAAAGCGAAGAATTAATTCGTGTTGTATTTAACTTTGGTTGTGGGCGTTTGTATTGAGGCGTGTGCGTGTTAATCCTACAATTTTCTACGTCAGCTTTTCTACCAAGCACCTAATACTCACGTGATTTGCGTTATGGATCAGTGGCTAAAAACTAGGTCTCTGCGGAAGAGTACTGAAACACCAAAATGAAATACCTTGCACCTGTAAACGTGGAAACCTATTTTGAATCTTCCAAAAGTTTCTGCCAAAGCTACCGAAACCTCTTACTGCATTAGCTATCGTATTGCGAGACGAGGAAAAAATCACACTATTAGTGAAAAGATGCTGTCAGATGCATGTTTGCAGAGGAAATTGCTCTTATAATGGGTTTAATATCTCTGTCAAATATTTTTTTCCATCCAAGTCGACAAAAGTATCCACGTTGAGCAATATTCTGTGATACTTGCAATTGTTAAGTACTTGAAAGAGAACAGTAAATATTTTTATTTGTCACCCATAGAAGGGGCCGTACTACTGCTAAAGATTTATTTGAAGCAATTGAACATTATTTCTTTAAAAAAAGAATTCAATGGTCAAAATGCATTCGGCTCACAACAGATGGAGGAAAATCCACGGAAAAATGCTACTCAGACCGTCGTGCACGCGTGCCAGAAGTCACTCCCAAAATGAAATGGACTCACTGCACAGACAGATCCCTACATCGAAACCGTTGCCTCCAAATTTGCGAAACGTTCTTGATGAAGCGGTCGAATTTGCCAACTTTATCAAGGTGAATCCTACCAACTACAGGTTGTTTAAATTGTTGTGTGAAGACATGGACATCCTTCACAACACTTTTCTTTTTCACACCGAAGTTAGGTGGTTGTGCCGGGTTAAGTCTTGACGTTGCTGTTCGAACTTCGGCATGAGGTAGCCCTTTCTTTAGGAAGTGTTTGAAACACTTCACGATTTCTTGTCACAAGCTGAGCTAAATTTAACAGTCGGGGACATGGAAGGATTAAAATCCTTGTTTGAACAATATTTTTCAGAGCCGGAAATGGGTGATCGGTAGACATTTAATATTTTCAAAGAAGAGTACTTTGAACCGGCTTCATTGGTGATTGCTGAAAAGGAAAAATTGCTAGAGCTCGCATCAGATATCCCTCTGAAGATCCTCTTCAATGGCGGAATGGCGAACCTAGTCAGTTTTTGGGCTTGCCGCGGTGACGAATACGTTGAAATTTCTAGAAAAGCCATAATGTATTTGTTGCCGTTTGTTAGCACGGAGCTTATTGAACAGGTTCGTTCTTATTGAACAATACGTTTTCTTCGTATACTTACATAAAAAATAAATATCGAAGCAAATTGAACGCACTCCGGATTTGAGTATGTATTTATCCTCTTATGAGCTTAATTTTTAAAATTTTTTTAATTCAATACAATCTCAAACATCACATTAATTTTTTTCCCAATCTTTGTGTTAATTTGTTTGCTTACTTCAAAAAAAAAAAGAAAAAAAAAGCTAAAATATGTAATGAATTTATTTAATTTAATTGAACATGTACCTTGTTTTGAAGTTTTTCGAAAACTGCAATGGTCGAAACAGATGGGGGGGGGGGGAGTCTGGAGGATTCGGGGTTGGGATTACGCGGAAAGGAACAGAGCCAGCTGGGGGTACGCGGACTGAAACAGGTTGGGAACCACTGACCTAGGCTACCACACTGCGTTGACTGGGCCTTATAGTACACATCTCATCATATAGTCCCACGTCCTTGCTGATTATTTATAGAACATGACGTACTATTAGGGGTGCACGTACCACAGTTTGAAACCACTGACTTATTTTAGTTCATTCCCCAATGTAAGATAGATTACGTGCCTCTTTCTTGAAATGAAATTTAAATCCGCGTATCATATGTGCAACCATAATAATACTCCATAAACTTTCTGTAAAATGAAAACATTTATGGAACGCCTATCGGTGACTCCCGACAGTCAAGTCTAGACAATAGACATGCTAGCTCATCCAAATATATACTCGCATTCGGTACTCTGTGCACAGGAGAGAGAAGAAAAACCAATCTCACATACATGACTGGTTCCAATGGAAAAATAAATAAGATACATATGAAACCATAGTCCGAAAAATCACGTCCCTTCTCGATATCGCTTATAACTGAAACCAAACCCCCTCTGATGATTTATAACGGTATCAGAGCGTATTGTGGGCACCAGCAAAAAAATAAAAAAAAAATAGATGAAAAAACAAATAAAAGCGTCGAGAATAAAGAGAATAAGGGGAAGGAAAGGATATGTTAGTTGCACATTTCCCCATATCCTTCAAGACCATTCGTTATGCATCCAAAGCACTCCTTTTGCCATCCTCAGGGATGAGAAAGGTGGTATTAACACCATCTCTCTCTCTCTCTACTCTTTTTCTCCTTATATTCTAAGGAAGGCACGTTGGACCTTAACGTAATCCAAGGGCTAATAAAAAAATAAAATAAAATAAAGGTCTTATATGTGTGTAGGTTATAGAAGAGTTAGACCGGGGAGCACCAAAGAAGAGACGCGAGAGAGGGGGAAAAAAAACCTAATACTATACTAACACCCAATATGGTGGGACATCGATCTCACGGAACCCCAGCAGAAGCAGGATTCTTCAAGTCTTCTAGTTCCGGCAGCTCTTCCAGCATGGACAAGAAGAAGAACTAGGAGATATATATGTATGTATACGTATAAGAAAGAGAGATGGGAGAAAGAAATACATACAATGTTATAGAAAGAAGAGGGCCGTGAACTAATGCTTTTTGGCTTTCGGCAGTAACCTGCTATTTTTCTTTCCGTTTGGCTTTCGTTTTTTTTTTCTCCTGTCCGCGGAAACGGATGCTATTAGCAATGTTGGAGAGGATGAAATGCTTTATATTATGAGTAACGTATATTTGGCCAGGGATGTCCGCTATTTCGTTTTGTCTCCGGTGAGGGAGAAAATAAATGCATATGGGCTGTTGTGACCGATGTAGAAACAGTGGCGTATATCGGAAAAAAGGTATGAGAAACTGGATTAGTCTTTTTTTCCACTTTACCAGTTCCAGCGCAGATTATGGATTATACTGAACTGAAATTTGAATACTCCTTCAGGAAAAAAAATTTTTGAAACCAATTATACATTTTCAGAGAAGAATTAACAAGCCAGTGAGTTTGTGAGGTCCAATAGACCCTACAAATTTAACTCGTCTTCTCCACCCACGAACGTGAATGTTTTCATTCTTTCAGAGTTTAATTTCATTATCTTCATAGTAATGTTTAAAAACTCGTGTTATTTTGGTTCATAAATCCAACATAATTCGTTATAGGTTCTTTTAAAATCGTCATAAGCGTGATTTTTCATAAGAAAAGGAATTGTCCTGCAACTCACATTCCCACGTGATTTTGAAAAAAATATGTCTCAAAAGATTAGTCTTACTACCAGCGACTAGTCTCCATGCAAACGTATACGATGGTGAGATAGGTCAATTTGGGTTTCAATAATTGTGCAGAACGTATATGTGGATACAACGAAGTAAATGTTGTCCATGTCGTGGGACATTCCCTTAATATATCGCATATACAACGATGATGATGATGACATACCCTTAATACTGCCGGTCCATTGGAATTTCCTATCTGTTCGCGAAACATTTTGCCTAGTCGGTGTACGTAATTTTAAATTTCATAAAATATTGTAGCGCCTCTGGAAAAGTTTTTATTTCTGTCTTTAGAGTCGTTAGCAAGAATTATTTCACCGATTAATTTATTTTTTGGTGGTCCGCCATTACTTCTCCTGTTTCATTGTACCGTATTAATTTAACCACTAATTTATTTTTGCTATTGCTTTTTTGCGGGTCTGCAAATTATATCTCCTATTTATTTTTTACTCTTGAATATTTTTTCCATGTGCGAGGTATTTTTTTCCAAATTTACCTATTTTTTGAACAGTCCGCAAACTACTTCTATTTCTTCCCTCCTATTAATTTTTTGCTAGTCTTCAAATTATTTCTCTTATTTGTTTTTCTCTTGTTAATTTTTGCTGGCCCACAAATATTTCACAACTTTTTTTTTGCCAGCTGAAAAATTATATTTTTTTACTAGCCCTCAAATATTTTCTCCCGTTTATTTACTTTTTGCCGGACCGCAATCTATTTCTCTAAATAATTTGATTTTGCCGGTCTGCAAATTATTTTTCTCATTTACATTTACTACAGAATATGTTTTTGCAACTCCGAATTATTTTTATTTATTTTTTAACGGGCCCCGAATTTTTCGCTTATTTCGTTTTTCCTCCTGTTTATTGTTGCTGGCCCGCAAATACATTGTTATTTATATATTTTCCGCAAATTAGTTATCTTTCTTTATTTTTAGGCAAATTCTTCGTCCCATTTCCGCCGGTCCTCGAAATTTTCTGACTACTTCTACCGGGACACAGCTGCAATTATGTTGAACAATACTGGTATAATCGGGAGCCTGAAAAATAATCTATTTGAATAAGACGATACATATGAAGAGGAATATTTTTCCTTACCTTAAAAATTATCAAGGCTTATCTGAACTGAAGAAATTAATTGAATTATCTTTTTTCTTGTCTTATTTCGATTTTTTCCCCTCCGTTTTCATATTTTTATATCGCATTACTGGGAATGACGTGAAACTTATTACAAGAGACTCAAGAGAACCCTGATCAAAAATACAGTAAGTGCAGTTCTGAAAATTACCCTTTTTTTTGTCAAGTACGTGTATATATACACATATTCGTTCGGATGGTATAATGAGATTCTATTGTCTTGAATCCCCTCGTGAAGAAAATTGGAAATAAGAAGAAAGATTTCCCGTCCTCCAGTCCCTCTCTCCCCCCTCCACCCTTTTTCTTCCTCCATCTTACCTACGTCCATAACACCGAAGCATTTTTCATTATTTGACAAGATTCTTCGGATCCTTTTGTTGTTCTTGGTGCCACCCACTGTGAAAGAGAGGACCCGGACCGTCCCTACGGCTACTTTTTTTTTCTCGTCCTCTCTGTTACCATCTCCCTATCTAACCGTTCTGCTGGGAAGATCCTATTTTCTGTAAGAAGCCAGGGATAAATTATGGAAATCTTTTAATGGGAGAATAGAAAGATGGTAGGGATATCCAATAAAATGTCTAGCTCAGTGGAATGCGGATTACAATTAGGGAATTCAGAACCTAAATTTTCCTTCCACTTCACTTACTATAGTTTTTTTTTTTTTTTGCTCTTTTAAAGGAAATTCTTGAAATTTTCTCCGGCCGTTCAGTAATTTACTTTGAAATTATTCCTGTGATGAGGAGAGGTATGAGTTTTATGGATTTTATGGTAGTGTTCATAACTAAACATGTCCTAAAATTTAGTGGTTCTAAACCTGGGGCCATGCGGCCCCCTTATGGTTCTTGGATATCCCAAGGGGATAATGGTTGGAAATTAGATGAAAGGGAGTCAGGACAAGTGATGAAGGGGGGGGGGGCACAGAGAGCTTTGGAGGAATCATAGACAAAAACAAATTTCTATATTTATGGCAGAATATCCATTGTATAACTTTTCCAACTTTAAATATGGAAATTTTGACAAGATTTCCCGTTAGAAAAATATAGATAAACATTACACATACATCGCAACGTACAGTGCTTCATTTAGACGATATGTGCTTTTCTATATGTGTATCAAGGTATTTTATATTCAGACTATGTAGTTGTTTGCACACACTGTGGATAACATATATTCTTATGTCACCATCAATTTGCACTACTGGGAAAAATACTCAATCATTTTATAAATTCCATTCTACAGATAGATTAATTTATAAAAGTGCACAGATTAGAATAACTTTTTTTCATCAGTATTATCTAATTCACACCAATCACTTCCGATTTTACTACTTTCTCTTTCGGGTGGATATAACAGAAAGTCATGATTTGTATTGTCAGAGTTTGTATCACAAGTCTCTTGAGTCTCAGATTCATAGTCCGAAATATCATTTATTACCGATAATATATTATAATATTGTTCAAACACTTCTCCTTTGTCTAAGAGTCATTTCTACAGAATATGAATTAATCTCTGTTTTACAGGAAGCTTTCAAAGCAGATGGTGACCTGATGAAGAGTTATGCAAAGTCAAACCAAAACAAAAACTGAGCTTACCAGGTGGACGATCAGAAAAAAAAGTAACCTCAACTATAATATTAGAGACTATATAGCTACATAACAAAAAAATTTGCTTTGGTTGTGTGAATACATAAATTTCTGCCGTTCCCACGAATGGACTTTTTAGCTGTCCGAGTAACATGATGCAACAAATATCATTATTTCATTTATTTTTCGTTATCTGTGTGTAACTCGAGAGTATGTTTTATCTTATGAATGCCATCAGTGAATGAATGGGAATAAACCTAAGGCAGAAGCATCCAATGCTAGCAGCAATGAGGAAACGTGTACTAAGAATAAATAATAGCCAAAATGACTTCTCTTGGCCGTTATAGGTATGAGTGACGATATATCCCAACAAAAACACTCAATATCTTAAACTTTTTTGCACGCGAAGAGAAATATAGAAATAATGAACATTCAGACAAAATTCAATGCGTAGTCAAATAAGTACTGTCGATATTACAGTGTTTTAAAAATCACAATCCACTGCTCCGGCTGTTCTACCGTTAAATTATGATAAAGGTTGAATAATTTTTCTCCGTTAATTGCAAAACAGTCATGGAAAAAACATTTTCTTACCAAAACTGCTGTGAATTTACAGATTTTTTCAAATAAATTAAAATTCATCAAAAATTAAGCATTTTTATTGATATATTAAACATTGATTTTATATGGCTGATTTATTTTCATGATTGCCCTGATTCATGTAAAAAAAAGCCCACATTACAAAATATAGTAATATTTACATCCTTATTTATAGTTATTTTCATTCATATTCAATTTTATTGCAAAATAAGGATTTCGTACATATCACGTGCAAGAAATATATAGATAGAATTTAGTAAAAATATCATATAAAAAAAAATCATTGTAGGTATTCTAACGTTAGCTTTTGTACATAAAAAGGATAATCGTAAGTAAACCAACACAACAGGGAAAAATTGAAGAAGAAAACAGGTACAGTCGGCACCGCTAACTACAATCACGGATAATGTTATCATTTGAGTATGGCTATCACTTTTGCAAAGAATTAAATGCACCATTATCAAAACACGGGAGAATTCGTTTTATCGGAACCTCGGATAGTGGTATCTTTTACTTTCAGTCGAAAGTTTTTTTTTTTTTTTTTTTTTTTTTGCGCATTCTGAATATTTTGTTCTACCTGGAAGGGCAGATACCAGTCAAAGTGACCGGAGCGGTAGATTTTCATTAAAAAATCACGATTTGCGTAAGTTTTTTTTTAATGCCTAAATGTAGATGTGAGTGTAAGTAAGAAACAAAATACAAAAACTTTTAGTTTTCTAAATAAATTTCATTTTTACCTCTCCGCTCGAGAAACACACATATGTGTATCTCTTTTTTAACGGTTTTTAATGGTTTGAAATGGTTTTTATAATGATTCATTTTTGAGGATAAGACTTTAGGTATGCTTAAGGGTATGCTTAAGGGTATGCTTAAGGGTATGCTTACTAGGTATGCTTAAGGGTATGCTTAAGGGTATGCTTACTAGGTATGCTTAAGGGTATGTTTAAGGGTATGCTTAAGGGTATGCTTAAGGGTATGCTTACTAGGTATGCTTAAGGGTATGCTTACTAGGTATGCTTAAGGGTATGCTTACTAGGTATGCTTAAGGGTATGCTTAAGGGTATGTTTAAGGGTATGCTTAAGGGTATGCTTAAGGGTATGCTTACTAGGTATGCTTAAGGGTATGCTTAAGGGTATGCTTACTAGGTATGCTTAAGGGTATGCTTACTAGGTATGCTTAAGGGTATGCTTACTAGGTATGTTTACTAGGTATGCTTACTAGGTATGTTTACTAGGTATGGTTACTGGGCATGCTTAAGGGTATGCTTACTAGGTATGTTTACTGGGTATGCTTATCCAACGGTTAATTAATTAATTAATCTAAATAATTAATCAAGTGAATCGATTATTTTTAAATTTTTTTGTTTTAGAAAAAAAATTTTTGACATGCAATAAACACATATCAATCGAGTAAAAAAAAATGGTCGGTTGATAATTGTTTAACTCAGGAAGTCATGTTTCGGCTCAAGTTCAAAAAAGATTATACCTACCAAAAACATTACTCGTTGCATAACTGACGAAAAAATATATTCATGTTCTAGACATTATAATTGCAGTTGTATTCGCACATCACGCTTTCTACACTTTTTATACAGATTTTTTTACGCATTGTCAATTTGTCGCTTTTTTAGTTTTTGCATAGCGGAACCTGGCATCGCTGCCTTTATCTTAGTGGGTCTAGGTCAATTCGTCGCAATCAATTTGTCGCAGCGTCAATTCGTCGTGCTACAAACTCGTCGCGGTACAAATTTGTCGCAGAGTCAGTTCGTCGCGGTGCAAATTTGTCGCAGACTCATTTCGCCGCGGTACAAATTTGTCGCAGACTCATTTCGTCGCGGTACAAATTTGTCGCAGAATCAGTTCGTCGCGGTACAAATTTGTCGCAGAGTCAGTACGCCGATCAAATAAATTTTCAAAATTCAGTTTTCATGGTATTCATGCCACACTTCCCGCTTTCTGGCGGGATCTCCATTTCTCGCAGCGAGGGGCGTTGGGGGAACACACGAAGATGATAGATAAGTTATGATGAAATAAATTTTCAAAATTCAATTTTCACGGTATAAGCCACACTCCCGCTTTCTGGCGGGATCCCCATTTCCCGCTGCGAGGGGCGTTGGGCGAACACACCAAGATGATAAATTACGATAAAATAAATTTTCAAAATTAAATTTTCACCGTATAAGCCGCACTCCCGCTTTCTGGCGGGATCTCCATTTCTCGCAGCGAGGGGCGTTGGGGGAACACACGAAGATGATAGATAAGTTATGATGAAATAAATTTTCAAAATTCAATTTTCACGGTATAAGCCACACTCCCGCTTTCTGGCGGGATCTCCATTTCTCGCAGCGAGGGGTGTTGCGGGAACACACCAAGATGATAAATTAGGATCAATGCCCATCCCAAAGCACAATTTGCCTAAGGGGTCATTCAAGTATTACGTCAGGATCGGGGGGGGGGAGTTTCGGGTTTGTTGACTTTCGATGGCGGGGGGGGGGGGGTTGAAGGTCGCTTACGTCATCAACCACCCCTTTTTGAAGATATGAAATATTCTAAGCTGCTGGTGAAATTTTGCTGACGGGGAGGGGGGTCAAAAATGGCTGAAAATCTGCTTACGTAATACTTGAATGGCCCTAATTCACTATTGAATATGTATCTGCCATGTAGAGAATACATCTTTGAGGAATTTTTTACCGACAATATATCTAAGGCCAGCATTACACTATGAAAGTGTTCTAAAAGTCCTTTTATAAAACTTGAAAAATTCAACCAATAAGATTATCGGTTGCATTTGCTCGAATGTAACCTATGAACTTTATTGGTTGGATTTTTTGAGTTTTAACTTGAGCAACTTATCCGGTGCAAATTCAATTTTGAAAATGTATGTGATCGCAATTTATCATCTTGGTGTGCGCCCCAACTCCCCTCGCTACGAGTAATGGAAATCTCGAGAGAAAGCGACAAGTGTGGCTTATCCGGTGAAAATGAAATATTAATTAAATTAAATTATTAATTGTTTCAGGTTCTTGTGGAGATACTGTAGTGGTTAATGTTGGTGGGAGTCTCGATTCCACATGGGACAGATACAAGTTTACACTTAAAGAGAGCCTCCGCTGTACTGTAATTTGGGGAATATCATGAACACCGACATTTTTTTACAGAATTTTAAAATTTTATCATAGAAAAAATGATTTTTTTAACATTTACAATAATTGAATAATAAAACATTAATATCAATTGTAATTTTAATTTCGATGTAATTTCGATGATTTTTTTCGAAATGACAAAAAAAAAAATTTAGTAAACTGTGTGCATTTCTTGATGGAAAAAAACTTTTCTTCATGTTTATTTTTTCCCGTATGAGACAAAAAACCTACATACAGATCGCGTGACGAGTTGACTCTGCGATAAATTGACGTCCCGACGAATTGGTTACACGACAAATTGTCACTGCGACGAATTTGTACCACGACGAATTGGCACTGCGACGAATTTGTACCGCGACGAATTGGCACTGCGACGAATTGGCTCTGCGACGAATTCGTACCGCGACGAATTGGCACTGCGACAAATTGATGCGCGACGAGTTGAGCGCGACTAGTTGAGTGCGACAAATTGACCGGCTACGTATCTTAGTATAATAGCAGTTGTTGTGTTGTAAGCTAATATCTGATTCCTAAATGTATAAGCTAATTTCTAGCTAATTTTAACAGGGGAACAAAAGTAGCAGTTTTATTTATTTTTTTACAAATTGACCAATCATTTCTTGGGGCTACATTGAATGCTGTGAGAAACGTGCACTGACAAATAAACGATATGCACATGAAATTCTTCAGAGTCCTCTGATCAACAATTTACTTCTTGCCGTTTTCAGAAATATTTTCCTCTTTTGAGAATATATATTTAGAAGAAAGAATAGAAGAAAAGTTTCCTTTTTCTTATCCAGAAAATACAAAATGAAACGTCTTTATGTGTAAAGGCATCAAACCTGTTTAATTTAAAGTTATTTATTAAACCTACCAAGGCACAGCATTGTTATTCCTCGGTATTTAAACAAGTATTTACGAAGCAAAACAATCATCACGTGCTCAAATTTCTCTACTAGCTTTCAATTAAGATTCAATGATTTGCAACACCACGGTTTTGGCCATACACACATTTTTATTTTGTAATTAGGTGATCATTAAGGGTGCTTTAAATTATTCCAAGTGAGCATGTCTATATTAGAGAAAATCTGATGCCATGATTAAGAGAAATAGTTACTGCGCATGGATAATGAAAGTGTCAGATTCAAGCCAAATCGACCGTTGATGAGAATTGTAGGTGTAACTAGAATATTTCGGCCGATTTTTTAAATTTTTTTATAATTTGACAGCATAATATTTAATAATTTGTAGGAAAAGTAGTGAAATTTCAACATTTTAAGTGCTCTGATTCATCATGAAAATCCAGCGAGAAAATCAAAAATGGTCAAAATGGCCGGTCTCGTTCTTCTAGCGTCAAACAAACGTGGCTGGAACATGGCTAGAATGCGTTCTCTCCTACCCCACTCTATTGTTGACAAACATTTCTGTACTTAATGCCGTAATCAGTCCATATTATTTGATGTGCTCAACATGCGTGTGGATCTGTTTTTGCAGTAGCCTTTCTTTCGTGAAGGAAAATGTATAACGAAAGAAAAGTTCTTTCCTTCAGTTCTTAATCAGTTCCTTGCAGCGGACAAGATTCGATTTTCTTTTTCCGAGAGACTTTTTCAAGGCATCTATGAAACATTAGACGGTCTCACAATAGTTGAGTAAACATGTTCAGTTGAAAGGGCAAAACATTTTCCCATTTCAGAATAGAATGAAAAAATGTAATGGTTTCGAATGTTCTGCAAGCAATTATATATGAAATGAAAATGTGTGTTTTCATAATTACTGAAAATGTTTTTAGTTCTGAAATTATCCTTGATTATATTTCTAAAAATTTTTTTTGATGAATTCTGAAAAAAAAAACCAATTCAAGTTATTCTGGAGATATTTGTTAATAATTATGAATTTTTTCGGAAGTGTTTTTTCTATCAGTATCTTTCAACAATTACGGAATTATTTCTCGTTAACTCAAAAATTATTTTTCTTTAATTCTGAAATTATTTCTCTTTAATTCTGAAATTATTTCTCTTTAATTCTGAAATTATTTCTCTTTGATTCTAAAATTATTTCTCTTTAATTCTAAAATTATTTCTCTTTAATTCTGAAATTATTTCTCATTCATTCTGAAATCCAGTGTTACCAATATCCGTATACCACACTTCACGTTCGGCCAAACGGCATACATAGTCACCGTGCTTGCAAACGGAATTCTCTTCTGGTACAGTTATTATACGTCTTATGTTATCAGAAATCCCAATGTGATCACATTAAGCTGAGTGGACTGTATTTGTAACGTTGGCTTTTTTACACAAAGAGAATAATAGTAAGAAAACCAACACTACAGGGTAAAATTGATTATGTAAAAGGGAAAATTGTGGGAAAAAATAGGTACTTAACTCATTCAGTCAATAAAAGCTCTCCTTTACACATATTTATTTCAAAAAACATTTTTTTTTCCATTGGGTAAATAACGAACATTTTCTCTTTCGAAAATAACCTAACAAATAAGCGTTTAATTCTAACAATCGCATACGAAACATAAACTGTTATCCGTACCTTGAAAACGATAAAATTCGAAAACGTTCGAGCTTACAAGTGTTGGAAACACACGTACAAAAGATTTATGTCAATGAAAAAACAACAACAACAACACCGTAATAACGTATTCGTAGGAGAAAATAACTAGGAAAAGAGTGAAATTCGCATTTCATGAGCGAAATAAAATTCCAAAGATGCAAAGAGACAGACACGCAGAGAGAGAGGAGAGAGAGAAGGAGAGGCTTTTTAATTTATGATGCTGTCATATTAGTTTTCCTGCTAGATTTTAAACTCTAATGGCTTCAGGCGCAACGGACGCCAGATTCCGGAGATAGCGAGATGTCAGAGTATTTGACAAGAATAATCTGAAACGGGACACGATACATATCAAAATTTTCCGTGAGAGTTTTGGCGGAATCTGTGCCACCTCTCTTTTCTCTGCTTTTCTGGAATCAAAATGCATGTATAAGTCACAGTGGAATTCCTGACTGTTTGACTGTCTGTCTGTCGCCCCCACCCTCTCTCTTTCTCCTCCATGTTAGATGTTATTAGCATATCCGAGGAATTTCTGAAACTTTCAGTGAGTACATGTCACGATATCACGGTTATAATATAGTATCACCATACCTCATCGAATTCACTAATAGTGTAAAGTAATGGTATTTGTACATTTAAGACGCTTTTTTTGGGAGAGAATTTCCTTCCGCGAAATTAAATTTCGGTTCTTGTTTCGGTTTTTTGACATAAAATTACCATATTTCTGTCGCATGTTGTAATGAACTTTACTTCAATCCATTAAAGATGTTTCTTATGCCTTTATACTGAGAATAGGATTTCAAGATTAAGAAAAACGTAGTAAAAGTCAAGGATATGTATCACTATATGTCGATATAGAAATTTCTACATATTTTCGAAATTTAACTTATTCTGAGATAGTTTTTCATTAAATATGAATTTTCATCAATTTTGAATATGAATTTTCATCAATTTTGAATATGAATTTTCATAATTCCTGAATATGAATCTTCATAATTCTTGAATATGAATTTTCATAATTCTTGAATATGAATTTTCATAATTCCTGAATATGAATTTTCATAATTCCTGAATATGAACCTTCATTAATACTGAAAATTATTTTAGGTCTGGGAATATTCTTGATTAAATTTCTGAATTGTTTTTGATTAATTCTGAAAGAAAATCAGTTCAAGTTATTCTGGAAATATTATTCATTAATTATGAATATATTCCGTAGTATTTTTTTCTAACAATTCTGATGGTTTCTTTTCTAACAATTCTGATGGTTTCTTTTCTAACAATTCTGATGTTATTTCTTTCAACAATTATGTAATTATTTTTTTCAACAATTATGAAATTATTTTTTTCAACAATTATGAAATTATTTTTTTCAACAATTATGAAATTATTTTTTTCAACAATTATGAAATTATTTTTTTCAACAATTACGGAATTATTTGTCGTTAACTCTAAAATTATTTATCTTTAATTCTGAAATTATTTCTCATTAATTATGAAATTATTCCCCATTATTTACATATTTGAGCCGTCGTTTCAAAGCATTCTGAGTAATGATTTTATAACTAAATATGTATTTTCATTAATATTGATTGCAGTTTCTTATTAAATATGAATTTCAATAGATACTAGAAATATTTTTATTATTATATTTTATATTTGTCTTGAAATATTCTTTTAATTATTTTAGAATACGTACATCTCAAACATATATTTACGGAAATATTTTCATTAACAAGTTATGAATTTTCATCAATTGCGAAATAATTTTTCTACACCGATTCTGAAATTATGCCACTCAATA
The DNA here is from genome assembly GCF_987345545.1 of Pholcus phalangioides. NCBI lineage: Eukaryota > Metazoa > Arthropoda > Arachnida > Araneae > Pholcidae > Pholcus > Pholcus phalangioides. The sequence goes on along the minus strand of NW_028301612.1, from coordinate 9,414,098 downwards.
CTTGCGAAAGAATTCTACATACAATTTCAATACATTTTTCATTGAGGTTCTTTTTCTGTCCTTATGATTTCTGTGAATTCTGCAACTATGAATTTGAACGGCAACTATTGCCGTCTTCTTCGGCAGACAACTCCTTTTGATATAGAGCTATCACTTCCGTCTATGGGGAAGACACCATATATATATATATGGTAGGAGTTCCCTACATTAATTAGTTGGAATATCAACCATTTTTAAGAAAAAAATGCACATTCAAGCATTGAAGCCATTATCATGGAAGAAAAATGATGTGGACACGGCCAAGTAATAATCCTAAAGTGAACCAATCATCGAAAACACCACTTAAATTTATCACATTCTTAATGTACAGAATATATACCTTTCTTACAAGAAATGAGACTAAAATCTGGCAGAAAATCGATTTATATAACTCTCCAGTAAAGCCACAGAAAATCAAAAATTCCGAAAACAAGTATTCGCCATCTATACGTCATTATAAGAGCTTTAGAGCATCTAAGGTAGTTTAGATCATCAGTAATCAATCAGGGCCGCTTAAAAGTTCAATGAAAAATAGCATATAAATTTATTCATAGTTTTAGCAGCCCATCTTTGCTTCACAATTTTGCTCGTCACAAATTTAAATTTTTCCCAAGAACTACTATCGACTGTAACAACCTACCTCCAAATATTATAAATAGTACTAAGATTTTTGAATTTTCCTGTTCCGTCATTTTCATCATTCATAACTTCAGCATCCCCTTGTATAAGCCTCAGTTAAACAATATTGAATAAAAAATAAATAAAATTTATTTTCTGTCTGTCTGTCTCTCTGTGTGTCTGTGTTCTCTATACAAACTGCAATTTTAGATCTATCGTCGCCAAAATTTGCATATATATACCAAACGGGACCCGACTTGAACATTAAAAGCTCGTAAGAGCTGGGAAAATTCACGAAATGGGCGGGAAAACTGTCATGCAACAATGGTTTTTGGACCCTCAACAATCACTTTCGAAACGTTTACCTTGATTACCGTGGTTTCCTAGCAATGTGTTTCAGATATGTCTTTACAATGGTTTGCCATTTCTTTAATGATAGTTTACATGCCTTCATAATGGTTTGTCACTGTTTCAATCCCCTCAGTAATTGAAGGAAACCCGGGTAACGTCGGGTATTACAGCTAGTATTATATAAATTTAATGGTATATAATCGTTCGAAATTATTCATTGATGCAAATACGCCATTAATTTGTTTGACGAAAAATTTAATTAATTTTTATGGTCCGTTATCACATCATAATCCGTATCGTGTGAATCTCTCTTTTCCTTTGAATCTCAAAAAATATACGCATTCTTCTTTTAACACTAAACGTCTTACAATAACCTCAATTTTGCCCGGAACCCTCTAATTCGGCGATTCATACTTGAAACGATTATAATAGCTCCGGGGGTAACTGTTTCTTACAACAAAGGGAGTCCGAAGGGAAAGCCCTCTCGAAACGCCCATCTCTTTTTCTATGTTTAAAACACACAAAGATGATGATGGGGAGGGATGAAGTTATAGGCGCATATGAGTATTAAACGTAACACACCTACTAAAAAAATGAGAATAATATAATAGAAAAAGACCACACACATGAATCGCGCTTCTCATTTCGGAGTCACTTTGTGTTGTGAGCGGGGGTTTAAGAAAGATGAGAGAAAAAAAACCTTTGGCTGATTGCTTGCGCGTGCAGAAAAGGGGAGTACATGCGGTACACATGCGAAGAACCAAGAAAAAATGTATGAGAGCACGAAAAATAAAAGATGCGCTCCACCCCTTTCACGGACTCTAAGTGTAATGCATAGATTGCGTGCCTAGGGCGGATCAGAGATGACGGAGAACATGTATTTCGTCCGCCGGATAACATTCTTCCGTGTGTTTTTTTTCCCTCTTCAGTCCTGACCATATGTGAGTACACAAATACACCTGTGTATTCATATACAGAATAAAAAAAAAATCGTTTATATACAACCTATGAGTAAAAGTCGGTATTGGTCTTGCGGATGACGTTGTTTAGCTTACGTGATCGTTTGACCTCAGAGTAATAACGCGGCGATCCCTTATGTCATTGACTTATTATCGAGCTGGGAATGGACGAGAGGTAGTTAAGCCTCTGCTGTGGCCCCCATCAATAGTGCTAAATAGTCGCTTTTTAACGTGTTAATATCTTTACTTTGGAGTTGTGATTAGTATTTCTTTTGTATTAGTGATGTATAGTGATGTCCGAAATTGTCTTAGTGGTCAATCACCGTCTTCTTTTACTGATTGGATGACCGCGAATTCAACATTGAATGATGGCAACGCCATCGTTTACCATCATCAAATTCATTAGGGGCTGTTCAAGTATTACGTCAGCAACTTTTTAGTCATTTTTGATCCCCCCTTGTCAGCAAAATTTCGTCAGCACTGCCCCACAACCTCCTAACGCATATTGGTGTGATCAGAAACGTACGCGGGAGGGGGCTCGCGCGCCTCCCCCCACGAAAAGAAAATTTAATGTAAAAAAAAATGTATAGAAATGTAAAGAAAATACCTTTCTATATTATTATAATCGATTTCTGTTAATTTCAGTGCTTTTTGAAGGGTAAGAACTCAAAATTTCCCTTTAAGAGAATCATTGCGACCCACCCTTTAAGCCATATATGCTAAATCCTTGACCCGAGAACAAATGTGGCCCTAAAGGTTTGCTGTTGTGGGTCTTGCCCCCTCAAACCCAATTTTGTAAAAATGAACTAAGCGGCATATTTGCAGGTCGCTTAAATGGCCCGTGGTACGATTCCAAAGCATTTAAGTGGCTCATTTTTAAGATCACTGAAGTAGGCCCGTGGGACATTAAAAGATCACTTAAGTAACCCGGGACACAGTTCCAGAACACTTAAACGATCCATGACACATTTAGAGAACCCTTGAGGATAAGTCCAGTGGCAAAGTTCTGTCGCTCATTTATTCATGTCCTGTGATAAAGGCCCCCAAAGTTGAACTTTACCCCCTGAGGACCAAAGAAAAGATTCTTCAATGAAAAAAAGCAACCCACACATTTGTGGCATCAGGGTCTGAAAGTGTCACAGCATTGAAAAAACAATCAGGTTACTATCAGGTGGATGGTAAAAACCTGTTTGCTAATAATTTACAGTCTAACCACCGTTATAAACAAATTCAAAGTACCAAAATATGTGCTCCCTTTATCTGGAGAGATTCGCTATATTCACCTTGATAAAAAATTCGGGTCCGCACCGTAGTTATTTTGTGAAATAGTCTTAATGAACTCATAACAAGTGTGTGTTGGATTAATATCTAAGTTTATTATCAATCTATTTAATGCAATGGTTACACCAATGTCGCCGACCACTGTACACCCAGTGGACCAGCTACGTACTCGCCTTGCACTGGATTTTTTTTTTCCGACGCTACCGTAGCTCTCGCATTCGCTCGCAACTGGACCTTTTAGACTTATTGAATTCCTTCCGATGCGATCTTTTCTATTGACTGGCGTCTTCTATAGTTGCGAGCATATTTAAGAGTCATATGAGACGTAATCATTAATTTGTATTGTGATTTTCAAGTTGATATCAATTTTCACTTATATTCCGGTGACTATTTTTATTGCATCACTTTTGGTCCTATTGGTGACCCGAGAGCTCTTTGGGACCAGACGGTGCACCAGCAACCGCAAATAGTTATTCATTCCCACCCACAATCACCTAGACCATAGTTTCCCAACTTTTTTTGTCCCATCGCCCCCTTGTCCAGAAATTATTTTCTCCCATCGCTTCCCAACGCAATCTAACCCATAGGATCCTATGTTATACCGGTAGCTTCTACCGCCCCCTGGAACATTCCATCGCCCCCCAGGGGGCAGCAGTCAGGTGAGACAGTACGATTTGTGGTCAAGACTCAGAGGAGTTACTGACGTCACACACCCGCCCTCGCGAGAGAGCGGCAGCCAGGCGATGATTTACAACTTGCGGCCTAGACGACGGCGGACTGATACTAGACCGATTCACTACTGAAGACCGATACCGACAATGAACTGATATGTGGGAGCTGGACAATGGATGGCTGTGATTAGCTGATTTACTCTGCGATTCGAAATTTTATATTTATTATTGACAATCATTCGATTAACTGACGATGGCAAGATTTTTATGGGAGGGCTATCATCGCATAATCTTCTTTATAATTTCGATTGGCGTTTTATGTTTCGAGTTTAATCACCTGTTATATGATTTTAGATTGACGATCGTCTTCATATATATATATATATATATATTTATTTATTTATTTATTTTTTTGGTTGCCTTCGTATGAGGCGACAATGTTTTGTTTTTATAATAAAACTTTCCGGATACACCCACCCTTCGGGAACGCTTCGATATCTCTATGAGATGGGAAGCGGGGTGTGTCCGGTCTTCAAAGGTCAAAGTATTTATGCTTAGGAAAAGAAATCATACATATTTTTCCCCATACAGCTCGAGGAAAAAAAAAATCCCTTGAAAATTATTTTTCCTCCATGTCCAAAGTGGCCGTTGTTCATCAGAACTCGTTGTTCGGAGGATATCTGTAATGTTAAGTCTATGGGACAAGTTCGGTTCCAACAAAATGTGACCATTAGAGAGAAGGCTTTACTGCATTTAAAAATTAAGTTGTGGATTAGATTGTTACCCTTTGGCATTGACAGCTTTCATTATAATTGATTAATGAACATTGCATACATGTGCATTAGTCACCACTGCTGACTATACAAGGATATTTTCCCCCCTCTAAGTATCGGAATTAGTGAGAGCTGATATATATTAAAATAAATGCAATGCATTTTATTACAATAGTCTATTTTTTTTAATTCATTTAAATTAATGAAAAAGAAATAATAAACAAAAACAGTTTTGTTTGATCTGGAATTAATAATAAATTTTAATTACAGATTTTCAGTTTTCAAAAGCCACATTCTTCTTGTTCTTATTTTCGAGACTGTTTTTCATTAGGAAAAGCCAGTCTTCATAATGAGGATACGTAAAGATAAATGAATGAAATCATTCTATTTATCTTCTTTTTCTCCCCTTCCAAGAACTGACATGCACACAATATTTCTTCTTTTAGAAATATTTTCACCATGTAAAAGACGAGAAACGAGAAATTTTCCAAATTTTCTTTTCCTGTTATTTCAGGGTTCAAAAACGGAGCCGAGAAAATATTCTTAACAGGTACCAATGCAATTACAGAAATATGAAACAGACTTCACAGGAAAGAGAAATTCGTTTTCTTGGGACGAACAACATTTATTTTAACATTTTTTCTCCCTCTCATTTTATAATTTGATATTTCTCTGAAAACAAAATTATTCAAAAGAAAGTAACCTTCTGAAGTTTCATTAAAATGATATATTAAGTCTAATAGTCTCATTACTAAGGTAAGAATTACTGTGGGTTCCATGCAGTCATACATTGAATAACTCTCATTATAGTTTTTGTAAGGCTATCTTTGGAAAAAAATTGAGTGAAATGTCCGTGATATGATGCTCAATTACAGGAGAATTGAAATATCATAAATTAAGATCTCATGCGCGTCTTTCATTATATATACTATAGTACATACATGCGATTAATTCGTTATTATACATAATTACCGGTTATTACACATACTTAACGTGAATCAATTTTACCGGAGAATGTTTATAACACACTCGTCCACAACAACGGGTGCTGCATAGGTCTGAGTAGAGACCGTATAATTGAACCGCCTTTTCTCAACTTAAAGTATAACCGTGTTGAGCAGCCTGGTGGGTGTCGAAAAAGACATGGAAAATGTGCGCGTATCCAGAACTCAAACAAATGTTTGAATATTTATCCCAAAAAATGTATGCCATCCCAACGACACCATTCTTCCAGGTCAAAATGAAATAGGGCTTAGGCACCACCTCTTAATTTACATATTTATTACCATAAATCATTACGTCAGATCATATCGTGGAAACTCCTATTCAACTGATGTCGCTCCATGGCTCTCACAAATAGTTGGGTCTGGCAGGGCCGGGGGCACGAGATGATTTTCATCAAATACGATTCTCTCTTTGTTTTTCACACTACAAGTTCTGTGTATATAGTTTTACATCCCTTTTGTTTTTCAAATTCTACAAAAAAGTCTTACCTGAGGGCCCATCAAAATCTCAGCCCAGGGCCCAACTGCGGGATGTGGGATCAAGGATCTCCGTTCAATGAGAGGTTGAAGTCATGGTTGGGACTAACGAGGTTGAAACTTTGTCAGCCTAGTGGGACGAATATTCGTGAATTAAGAGTCTTTGTACGAAAATCACTCATACAAGAACTCAGACATGTGGCATCAACTGAAATAACCATGATGCGAATCATTGAATCATAGGATGTTGATCTGAGTTGCCTTTGAATATCTATCTCTCTCCGAGCATGAAATCACTTTAATTAAATTAATGACTTTAATTAAAATACAATCTTCTAAATTTGCGAGTCATAAATTATAAATTATAAACACGTATCTTCGTGTTTTAAATAAATAAATGTAAACATTAGGCTACTTCTTTAAGCCAATACTCTGAATAGATACATATTGCCTTTTAAAAAATTACTGTTATGAATTGCCCGATTCCTTCGAGTTTAAATATCTCTATCATATTCAATTTATACAGACCTGTTGTAAATAAAGCTTGAGTTTGTGTGTTCCAGAATGAACATTGATAAAGGTGACGTTCGGATTTTGCATTTCGTGTCTGACAAAAACACGCAAGACTTATCTCTCTTATGGTACCATCCTCGATAATAATCTGCCGGCATTTGGTTTATTATATAAATGTCTTTTTATTCTTTTAACTAATACTAAAAGGGAATAAGCATATATTTTCCTCCCTGTTTAATTCTTGCCATCGCCGCCTTGCCAGACCTCTGTCGTAAATTTAAATATTTTGTTCTTTACCCCACGTTTTGAAGAGAAATGAATAAAGCTAGCATACAGTATAAGGTATATTCTTTCGATAATTTAATTTTTCACTAAAATAATTGAAAATATTTTTAATTTTCATAGTCTTGGGAATGGCACCCCCCCCCCATGTTTTCTCCTGCGTACTAAGACTCTGGTCACACACGTATGGACTACTTCACTAGAGAATTTTGCAGCAACATATGAATAAAAAAAATATGGAAAACTTGGCTTTTTATGCTACACATGTATATGCAACATAGCGTGGAGAATCACGATTTCCAAAGCTTGGAAATCAGGAGAGCGATTCTTGGATTTCCAATAAATAAATTTTGTCTTTTGATTTAGAATAAATACAGTATATTAATTTATTAATTTTCATGTTTTTCATAAAAGTGCACAAAAGCACATTTATGACACTTGATTGAATAAGATTTTTTTTTTCAAATACTTTTTCGTAAATTTTAAGTAGAAGTTTAATGCGTTATATGATATATGCATGCTAAGTTTCTCAATTAATCCTTTGAAGGGGGATATTTTTCCAAAATCTGCACACATTATGCACACATTACGGGACCACTCTTCCGCTTCAAAAAAGACTTATTATTTTGATTTGAAAAAGTCGGGGCCCCTCGTATATACGTTACAAATATTCAATTACACTTCACTCATAGTTAGAAAAATTTCTGCTAGATTGGTAGCCCTATAGTAAGAAAAACAAAGACAGAAACTTGACGATAAGTTCACAACCACGGCCGGTCCTAGAAATTATGTTGTTCCCTTAGGCGAAAAATATTTTACTATCCTACGGCTATCTGAAAAGAGCTCTCTTTCTTCAGCTGTATTACCTTGAAATATTGGTTCCCAAAATTGTTAGTTACGTTCCCCTTGTGAAGGGGGGGGGGGTAACGTTGATGATTTAAGATGTCACGAGAGAATTTCCTAGATAAAATCACCGATATGAGACGTTTTTCAGATAGCCGTAGGCCGAACACATACTGGGGATGCGAGCGGAGAGGTACGAAATAGCGGCGAAAACAAATGTACTGTTTTGTTCTGCGCCTCACATACTCGGGCAGCGAGACGAGGAGGAGAAAGAGGCAGCTCAAGAGGTACGCGACTCTTTCAAGCCGGTTTGTTTTCATCGCGAGGTAAAATCAGACGCTATTTGGGGATTGGTCAGTTTTCTCCTCTTTTTTTTTCTCCTCACTCTTTTGGAAAAAAAAGAGAACTTCTGAGGGGGGATCATCATCATCATCATCACACCCATTTGGTTTGGAGGGAGTGCTTCGGATTTTTTTTCACTTTTGGCGCTCTCTCTTCCTTTCGATTCCCATTGTGCTTAACCCAATCTATCCTAATTTAAAAGTTTGACGATTGTTGTGGTAGCATTTTACGGATTAATTACCCCGTCATTTTTTCAGACGTGAATATTTTTCAAAATCTTACTGGGACTACGAGATAGATATTTCGCAAATTTCCGCCCATCCCATTGCGCTTTTTGTATGGAAAACTACACTATGTGCAAGAGAACTTCCTTCTGACGAACGAACAGTTCTGCAACTAGGAAGGGGGCAGGGGGGGATATGGTTTCCCGGACGTAGTATCAGAAGGGGCGCAAATTCCATCCCTTAAATTTCATCTTTTCAATTGTCCCTGAATAGTTTTTAATAACAAACGTACTGCCATGGGACATAGGCACCAGAACATGGCGCGGGGGGGGGGGGGCTATTTCAACCCCCCAATAAATTTTGTGTTAGGGGGCTGAGAACCCCCTTCCCCAATTAATGAATAAATAATGCGGGGCACTGCACCCTTCTACATACGGGCTCGAGGCTCACCACGGAACGACTGGCAACTTTCAGCCCTCTCAATGTTTTTCATGCCCACGCCAATGCCCTGGGCTGCAAAATGTAAAGGGTGGCAAATTTTTGTCGGAAACTAAAAAATCATAAGTTATATACCACTATAAATCATTATGCAGTCGCTGGGGCGGAAAAATCATTTCTTCCCCACAAAGACATCAAAAATCTTTTAAAAAGAAAACTATCCATATGTACTGTCCATTCACTCGATGAAAGTAAAATGAACCAGTAAATTTTATGACCAAATGAAAAAAAAAACCGTAGCGTTCGGTCACGGGTAACTGAGGGTGGGGGGGAGCCCTGGAATTTATTCGTTGGTAAAATGAATATAAATGAACATTTGCCGTGGCACTCACAGGGAGGATGTATGACAAGCTCCGAGTCAGAGGACCGTTTCATTTTGGGGGCCTGGATGAATCTCATTTTTTTCTGTTATTTAACATTTTAGAATTTGCAACAGCGAAAGCCCGAGATAAAGCCAATCTGGGAGCCCCACTAAAAGTATGCGAACTGGTGTCCCAGGTAATTGGTTGGGGGCCTTGGACTTTATTCGTTTCGTTGGTAAAATGAATACAAATGAAAATTTTTCATGGCACTTACAGCGGGGAATGACCAACAAGCTTCCAAGTCGGGGCCCCATGTTTACAGGTTTCATTTTGGGGGCCCCGGATGAATCTCATTATTTTCTGTCGTTTAACATTATAAAATTTGCAACACATCGATAGCCCGAGATAAATCCAGTCTGGGCCCCGCTAAAATTCAGCGAATTGGAGTCTGGGGACCCCATGGGCAAGTTTTCTGGGAGTACTTGATGAATCACATTTGTTTTATGTTGTTTTATTATTGTAAAATTCGCTTCTTCAGTAAGCTGGTGCTTTCACATGTCCCTTTCCATAACGCTGATGAAGTGGGACGAAATAAACAAGACATGTTGTGATGAGAAGGGGGAGGGGGTTGGCCACCAAAGGCTGCAGGGGCGCAGAGTCCCTAGTATATATATATTTGTATGTATATATACCATTTTTATTGTATTTTCAAAAGCTCCCCTCCCTCGAATGATGGCCCTGGATTTGTCAACACGTTGATGGATTAGCAGGAGTTCTCAAACTGTGCGCGCCAACCTTCGTCAGGGGTGCAGCTTCGCGGTGGTCCTGACAAAGGTTTTTCAAAGAAATGCTTTGCTTACAACTGCTCTTCACATAGGCGTACGGCAGAATTTTCTCGGGGAGGGGGGGGGGTTCAAATTTGTTTTTCCTTCTGGGGGTTTTACGTTTTTTCCGGCAAAATAACACTATAATCTTGGCTTAGGGGGGGGGGGGTTAGAACCCCAAATCCCCCCTTTGCGTACGCCAATGGTTCTTCATAAGGGAAATGGGTGGCGCGGGTGGAAAATGTTTGAGATCCCGTTTTTTAGGAAAACGGATAAACACCGTGATGATTGCTCATCGCATTGTCGAAACATGGTTTCTGTTTTTCTCTTTTATTTTATTGTACTGAATATCTATTATTTCCGTGGATTTGAATTGGAATGCCGTGTGTTATGAAAGAGGCACAAGATTTTTTTTCTGATGCAAATAATGAACATCTCACACACAATACATATTTCTGTATTTCTTAAAAAATCGAAACCAGTTGATTGCAGCATACGTGCGTTCATTGAAATTGATTATGCACAGAACATGCCGGTTATAAGCAGTGCCGTCGTAAGGCATGGGCCCACCAGGGCAAGGACCGTGGGACCTCAAGATAAAAAAGGCTTCACAAAAGTGAGATGTGGTTGAGATTTTCGGGAATTTGCCTGGTAGGGCCTCAGAAAATTTGGCCCTTGGGCCCATGATGCTCTTAAGACGGCCCTGCATATAGGAGGAATCTGTAATTCTGGGATTTCATAAATAATGGATCCACACTGATAATTTGTGCTTAACCACCACGTATACATTTATCGCTAATAACAATCATTTTCATAATGATACGGTGGCCATAAAAAAATTACAGTTGCGTCATCGAGGTGTATGGATAACTTCTCGCTTCATCGCATTAACGGTGATATTTTCTTTTGAAAGTATCGAAATTAGCTTCTGCGGATTGTAGGCATGTATTTTTATTCAGTGTCTAACTAATTGTATTGTCTCTCTATCTTGATTAAAGTATAATTATTTCAATCTTTATACATATTGTGCAATAATATTCGAAACAACGGTTTGATACAAGAATTCATTAAAAACATATATAAACAGGACTTGTAGCAGGGGCGTAGCCAGAAATTTCGTTCGGGGGGGGGGGGGACCAAAGTGACAGAACAATGGATTTGGCCATCTTTTTCCCTTTTTTCGGTCATTTTCTGACATTTCGGGGGGGGGGGGACCAGACCCCCAAGTTCCCCCCCCCTCGCTACGCCCTTGACTTGTAGTCTTTTGAGGATTAACGCGTTTATTGCAGCGCTTCTCAACCTTTTTTGACCCACGGAGCCCTTTTCCGGTATGTAATTTCTATGGCGGAGCCCAGACGCCTATTTTTTTTATTTATTCATCAAAGTTTCTGACTTATTTTTATTATTCAAAAATATTATTTTTTTCAAATTTACTGTTTTTTTTTATTTATTTTCCTCGAGTGGCCACGGAGCCCCTGGGAGTTTACATGGAGCCCTAAGGGATCTGCGGGGCACTGGTTGAGAACCGCTGGTTTATCGGAATCCTCCAATATTGCTAAACTGATTGCTTTGGAATGGACAGGCTGGTAGGGTTACTAGTTGGCGAGATGTCACGTTTCCCGCTCAAAGGCTTTTCTTCTTTACCCTTCAAAACGCCTGCGGTCATTTTCGCTCTCCTCTGCCTCCTCAGTATGTTAAGGGACATCGATGCTGATCTCGATGTATTTTCTCTTTTGAAATCGCTCTCTTTGTCGACTCCCCAGTATGTGTTCGGCCGTAGGGTAGTAAAATATTTTTCGCCTAAGGGAACATAATTTCTAGGACCGGCCGTGGTTGTGAACCTATCGTCAAGTTTCTGTCTGTGTTTTTCTTACTATAGGGCTACCAATCTAGTATAAATTTTTCTAACTATGAGTGAAGTGTAATTGAATATTTGTAACGTTGTAGGTCTGTTGCTCTCTGTGACAAGACTCTTTAAGGGAGATTAGCTCGCATTTGCGTTTTTAAGTTGGAAACCACAGAAAACGAACTTCAGCCGACCACCAAGGTGACACCGAAGGGATTCGAACCGGGGTCAAGTACAGCGACCAGATGATTCTAGAACCTTTGCGTTGGAATGGAGAAGCTCCACGAACAAACACGATCCACTAGACAGAAACAAAGCACTACTGAGGCCTGTATACATTCCATAGGGATGAACCCGACAATCAGCAATTGCTAAACTTTTGAACCTCCTGATAATAATTGTTCATATTTCATTGCAAATATCATTAGTTCCACTTTTTAATAGGATCGATGGCTGGAATTACTTGAAAGGAACAAATACAAATCTCGGAATAGAAACGGAAATTTCCCAGTGCATCGAACCTTCACACGCGGCAGTTCCCGCGCAGCATCCATATACCTCCTAGGCCACAAGTGTACAAAGTGGTATTCACCGTAATCATTCCCATGGTCACGTTTTTTGAAAGCCGGAAAAGCATGGTAGAAACAACGAAATATAATAGTGAAATAAGCGAAAATATATAAAAAAATAGGCGGATCTCCTACTTTTTCGTTCTTATATTTATTTTGTATTTCTTCTATCCCGCAGGAAAATCTGTTCTAAGGAAAGTAAAGTGAATACTTTGTCGATTCTTTTCCAGCTCACGTAAACCTTCGTGTTGGGTAAATAAACTCCGGAGTTTTCGGAAAGATTGCCTTTGTAAGGACATCCGTCCTGTGAGAGTTGGGCTCAAAATAAAAAAAAATAGTGAGATGAAAAAAAACAAAAACGGGGTTGTTTTTGCCTGTCAGGGCAAAAATTCCTTTGCTAGAAATTGTTTGGATCGGTTGCTTTTGGATCTTGAAACCAATTAGGAAAGGCTCGGGGAAATGCGTTAGATGGCTGAATGGAAAGTGAGACATGAGAGACTCGTGGGTTCAAGAAGTAGAAAATAATGTCCGAGAAAAGAAGAACAAGAAAATTTTTTTATATAAATTTCTGGGCTAGAGTAACTGGTGTTGTTGTACTTGAAGAGAATAGATGGTTTGCCCAATTTTTACTTTTTCACTGCTAAACACGTACGACTTGATTCATTTGGTTTATTTGATTTATTGGCGTTTTGAGATTTGATTCATCATATCTTGCGGATTGTTCGGAATTTTATCCCATATTAATACCATGTGTGTGTCATCAGTAATGTCCTGATGGAAATTAATGATTATTTGCCGGGTGATTAAAGCTTGGGTGCACAACCTTCTCACTTCACGGGCTAGATAAGAGGTGATTCTACCGCTCGCAAGCCCGACACTTGTATATACAGGGAGTCCCGTAAGTTCTAATGTAGTCTTTAGAAGTATGGCTCGAATTTAAAAGTGCTTCAAATGCATCCAAGAATCACTCTGAACCAGTGCTGAGAGTGAAAAAAGTGTGCCAGAAAATAAAGAAACCTAAATTTTTATACGGTCCCTACATTTTCTCCAACTTCCAGTTAGAAAGTCTTTGCCCTATATCTCCCGATGCCAACAGAAAAAATTTCAACTCCCTAAGTACAATATTCGCTGAGATATTTTATTTTAAACAAAACGTAGAAAAGTTATGAAAGAACAGCAAAAACTAACGGACGACGCTTTTTTTCTTCATTTCTGCTGTTCTTTCCCAACTTTTCACAGATTTTTCAATTCAAATACCACAGCGAATATTGCACTTAGAAACATGGATTTTTTTTGTTGGCATCAAGAGAGACAGGACAACAACTTCCTAACTGGAAATTGGAGGACAGGGCAAACACATAAAAATTTACTTTGTTTATTTTATGACACAGACTGTATTTTCACTCTTGAAACTCACACAGAGTGGTTTCTGAATAAATTTTGAGAATTTTTTTTAAATTTTAACCATATCTCTACGATGCACGGTTGATGAGATAAAGGCCGCATTAGCACTTATAGGACATCCTCCACAGGGCCAACACATGATATGTTTTTTTTCGAGACATTAATCCCGTAATTTTGGCCGTGTCAACTTTTCATTGAAAAAAATTCTCCTTTTTCCTTATTTTCCAACAAGGCTTAGTTGAATTTTTGAAATGAAATACAGATATTTTCAGATTTCGTCATAATTATTTACAGACAAATAAATATATTTATCTTACACATTTGTCAAACCTTTACTTTTTGTTTGTCGAATATTTGCAAACAGTTTTGATTTTTCCCGACGGGAGACGTTATCGGTCATCTCATATTTTTTCTTTTATAAATTTACAGTCAAATCCCAGTATAGCGAACTCTAGGAGACCAGATAAATCCCTTCCTTGTAACGAAATTTCGTTATAAACGAATTCCAGGTTTTTGCATTGTTCCTAAGTAAACTTATCTGAGGTATTAGAAAAGTGTTCGTTAAGTGGCACATCGGAAATGAAAAATGAAAATCTGATTCAGACTATGACAAGTATTGTGGCTCACACAATGGGAGCCTCAACGTGTTATTCATTTCACAGCCCGAGCATTCATTTTTTGGAATTTTGAAAGTGGTTTTTTTGTGCATTTTTCATGCCCAAAAAATGTATTAGACATAAATGTCAAAAAAAGAAAATCTTTATTTTCCAATTTTTTTTCCTTCAAGTTTTCAGTTTTTTGAAAAAAATAATAATTTCGTTCAGCATACAATTTTTTTTTCTAGAATTTTATTGTGCTCAATTTTATGTAATAAATTTTATGTATTAAATTTTATGTAATAAATTTTATGTATTGAATTTTATGTAATAAAAAATGTGTAAAAAAAAGGGTTTTTAACACTTTTTTTCTTGCTCGGAACTTACATATTTTAAGACAGGCATTATCATGACTCAGTGCATCAACCTCAACTCCTTGACATAAAAAAAAATTCTAAAGTGAGAAATAGCAACCCATACATTTCATTCATTATGGGGATACAGTACAAAAAATGTATCAGTGTTCAAATACAATTGCTACCTCACTCATATACGTCAGTATTGAGATTTTGATATAAATGTTTTTATCTAAATTTTTTTTAGAGTTTTTCTGATCCAAACAGTGCAAAGAATTCGATTTTATTCCCATTAAACTATAACACCAATTTTCAGAATTCTATGAGAAATGACATTAAGAGAAACCATGATAAATAATTTATCCCCTTATATGTTTCCCGTACGTATTTATTTCCAATAGAATCTTGATCAAAAATCTTGATCAAAGATACATGTATCCAATCTCCTACAAAATTGTAATTTTCACGTATTTAAACGAATCGTCCAGCGTGATCATCACTCACAACAACAACGTCTCTCGATGAAGGAAGTGAAAAAGTGATTTCCTGATGGATTTAAACCATCATCTAAACACTCTTCTCAAGGAAACACAAACGTTACGTAAAGAAAAGTTCTAAAATAACATTCCATTCTAAGTCTTCTATGAGAATAGGGAAGAGAGAGACAGACAGAGAATATATATAAGAAACAGTTAGAGAGTGAGCTGGCGAGGAGGATGGATCAAAATGGGATATCGTGGAGTTGACATGTCGGAACAAGGAGTAGAACCGTCTCGGAGAAGATAGTAGAAAACGCCGGCAAAAGAAAATGGATCCGTATAATGTGTGCGACTTCTTTCGTGACGTTCAGACATGGATCCTTTAGAAAACTAAAAATAAAAGAAGGACGGAACCAGTTGGATGAGCACTGGCAATGATCTCTTTCTCTTCTCTTGCAATTTTTTTTTTATATAGTGATACTTTCTTCTTTCTTTGCAGAATTTCTTAGTTCTGATATGTGCTTCCTATACTTCTTCTTTCCAAAACTCCCTGACACTTTATGTCAATCTTTCTGGACGGAATGCCTATATTTCTCTCCTCTGTCTCCGTTCGTGTTCGTTCTTAGAGGGCATCAGGAGAACTAATATCCATGGAGAAAGTCGGGATCAATATCCTAATATAAGAGAAATCCAAAACTTTCTCCCGAAAGATAGCAACTGTCTGTTTGAAATATCCGGAAAAATTCTATTCCGTCTACGGTTGTGCTACAAGTTATGGATTCCAATCCCAAATATGGTCAAGTGTGTTTTCGTTACTCTTTTCCTATTCCGTTACTCAAATTTCGATTTGACTTTCTATAGAAAACTTCTTTTGGTTTATTATATTATTTTATTTCGAAGTTCTGATCTTTATAAATTTGAATAGAATATAATCAAAATTTTTACAGAAATGATAAGAGAAAGAGAAAACGGAAACATGTTTCTTTACCCAAGATGAAATGAAATAATAATGGATGACCAGTGAAAATTTCAATTGAAACCCATAAATTACTAATTATAGTGACAGGCAATAACGGTGAGGAAAATTCCATAAAGAGGAAAATGAGGAAAATTCCATAAAAAAGGAAAATGAGGAAAATGATAGGGAGATATTCCATATATGATGAGATGTATCATTAAATAAGGCTAAAAAATTCACGTGAATAAAGTCCACAATGAGTATCGATAGATATTTATGCATATTAGTATTTAAAAAATATTCCCTCATCTATATGATGGTCTTTTGTGAAATATTGGTATTGGGAAAGCCATTGTCCAAAAATGATTGTTGCTGTAAACCCTTTTTTTGATAATTTGTAATAAAAAAAACTCTTATACAGAAATCTACATATCGATTACTATTAGATAATAAATTACAAAAATAAGTTCTGCAAACATCATTTTTTGAAGAAAAACTGTTTTATTTCAAAAGTTGTGTGCTGTTCGTTTTTTTTTTGTTTAAGTTTTGAGCATTTTTGAGGAAAATTCAAAAAACAAAAATTGAAAAAATCATGCTGGAAAAACCAGTTTTATAAACGATTTTTACTAAAAGCATTCTTTCCAGATTTAGAAAGAGTATTTTTGAAGGAAAATCAGAGAGTATTTTTTTACACAGCATTTTTAAAGGAAAACCAAAATTTTTTTTAAAAGAGCATTCTGGAAGAAATCACCTTCAGAAAAGGCATTTTTTGAAAGAAAAAATAAATACTTTTTTGCAAAGAGTATTCTAGGAAAAAAAAACAACCTTTGAAAATGCATTCAAAAAATAAAAAATCTGCAAAGAAAATTTTTTCGAGCTTTCGAAACGGAATTTTTGAAGAAAAAAAATACAGCTTTTCGAGTGTTAAATCATATTGGATTTTCTAAATCTATCATCTGCCAGTATTTTGCCTTTAAATCCTAGTTCTCTTGTCTCACTCAAAGTTATTAATTTAATTATTCTGAAATAACTCGCTGTCATATGTAACGCTACCAAAATAAATGCATGTGTGGTGTAGTAGTAGTAGGTAGGACCTCTAAAAAATGGCTCGGGGATCCATGATGTTCTTAAGTCAGCCACCTCATTGGGCAATTTGCCTGTTGTGGCGTTGTATTTGTATATAAAAACAGCTTGCGCATTATAAACAACATGACATCAACGAAATTGAATGAAAATTAATTCAAAATGAAGGAAACTGTTCAGTTTATAAAATGACGAAAATAATTTGAGATCGATTGAAAAATTCTTGGGTTATAAAAAAAATTAAGTCAAGGAAACATATTTTCCGGATTTTATTTGGAGGTGAAATCGGATAAAAAGATACTCGAACCTAGGAACTCTCGCATTCCGGGCAAGCATCGTACCATCTACACCACTGAAGACACGACCTCGCTTTCCTTATTTCATTCACCGTGGCGCGAGTCATTTGTAGCCTCTCTCAACTTCAGCAAATGGGCAACAGATATTTTCTATATTTCATGCCAAGGTAAACTCGGAAAGGAACACGCCACAGCGCGCGAAATAAGGAAGGCTGCGCCGTGTCCCCAGTGGTACAGATGGTACGGTGCTTGCCCGGAATGCAAGAGGAACTGGGTTTGAGTCAAGGCGGAGAGCAGATGACTTTTAGTTCCGAGTTGATTTCGCGTAAAGTTCAGAAAACACATTTCCATGATGTTGAAATATGTTTCCTTGTATCTCTAAAAAATTGAAATTCAATATCCAATTTTGAGTGAGATTGAATCGGTAAAATCTTAAACTTTTTCATCATTTTTTGGAACTGAACAGTTTTCTTTATTTTGTATCTTTTGCTTTTCAATTTCATTGATTTCATGCAATTTTATCATTCGTACAAGTTGTTTTTTTTTTTTTTGAAAATTTGAATAAATCTATACATTTTATGTACGGGGTGATTATAAAAAAAACTATCCCGACATATGGGCCCCTAACTATCATACCATTCACAGAAACTGAATGAAATTTTGGCATAAGGTATTTTGAGGTATGCGCTCAAGAATAATATGGAAAACAACAGTGTCACTCTAACAGTTACGGTTACAGTGAGAAAATTTCGAAAATATCAAATGGCAACACCAAGTTTTTTGTATTGGAATGCGATCTCCATACTGAAAAACACTAAATAGCGTTGGAATGGTACCTGTAGCACGAAAATCCCTGGAGCTAGGCAAGGAAAAAGTGAAAAGTACTTTGCCGTGCACCAAAGCATTAATGTTCGTTTCATTCGTCACACCGTTTCTTCGGCTGAGATCCCAGCCTTATTAGTCCTCCACAAGGTCATGTGGAAAATTTGTGAAACATAATGAAATGCTTTATTTTATGATGCTTCTCTGTCCTTATTGGTTGTCCTCATTTTAGCCTATCTACCGCCGGTGATTTTCATGCTACAGTTGCCGTTCGAACGCTATTTAGGGTTTTTCACAATGGAGATCACATTCCAATACAAAAAACTTGGTGTTGCCATTTGATATTTTCGAAATTTTCTCACTGTAACCGTAACTGTTAGAGTGACACTGTTGTTTTCCCTATCATTCGTGAGCGCATACATCAAAATACCTTATGCCGAAATTTAATTCAGTTTCTGTGAATGGTATGATAGTTAGGGGCCCATATGTCGGGATAGTTTTTTTTATAATCACCCTGTATATAACTACGCATTTGTATATTGTTGTGTATGAGAGGTACGTAAAAGATTGCACTGACATTGCATAGCACAGACATAATCAAATATATGTGGTAAAAGTTTGAAATAAACCAATAGATAATATTTTTTTAATACTATTGCTACATAAGAAAGTTTTTTTTTGTACCATATTAAAAAGTCACATTTCTGAAATTTTTCTTTCACATCAGTACGGAAAAAATAGTATTTTATTTCCTTTGGAATCTTTTCCTTCTGAATTTCTTCTGTGATTAGTTAACCAAAGTCTGTTTCCTAGAATAATATGTCATTTTCGCAAACCTTCAAACATTCAAACATTTCTAAAATTTTCAGAATGTTTCTCAACGAATTTGTCTCGCCTCAGCACAATGCAAATGTAATGTAGCACTCGGCAGGCACCGTGTCCCGCTAGGAACGTAGCAAACGAGCAAACCGATAGCCTTTTGCCGGAACTAATCACTTTAAGCGTGTCGATGCGCATGTCATCACCTAATGTTTTGCTAATTGCTGTTCCACAAAATTGCTCACCGTGTATGTGTGTGTGCGTCTGTCTTTCGCATTTACCACGCTACTGATCGTTAAAGTAATCCACAGAATAACGTAGTAGCTTTCATAGTTACGCTGTCGAAGCTCCGAAAGAACGAAGTGAAGGTGGTCCTCCAGGAAAAGTTTGTGGTTGTACCGATCGTGGTGGGGGTTTGGTGGTTGGCGGTTGTGAATTAGAGCTTGAAGAGATCGGCTAACAACAAGTCAATGACAGAAACGAGTTGAGCAATTAACATCTAAAGTTGGCAATCGAATTCGTATTCACCGGGAAAAGTCTAAATTATGCAATTGGGTCAATGGAAAATCATGGTTCTGGACAAGAAAAAGAATTCGACAGCAATTTGAAGCCGTTCCGAAAGCTAGTACACTCTAATTCATTAGTCTTGGCAGTTTAGAAATCAACTATTGTGTGAATTGATTGTCCAACTCAAAAAAAAAAAAATGTTTTTAAAAGATAATACTTTTATTTATTGCATACTATAGAAACCGATATTTGATTGAATTTAAAGATATTTATTTTCCAGCTTTCATGCATCTTTTTACAGAATATTTTCAACATTGACGCAGCTTGAGAAATTCAGAGAAATACGGTGAGTGACATTTATTCGACACAAGATGTTGTATGACTTTTTTGAAATGCAAAGAAGCCGAATGAAAATTGTTAGCT